>NW_006531962.1:374171-577093 GCF_000263375.1 Wallemia mellicola CBS 633.66
GTATATATATATATATATATATATATATATATATATATACTTTGTCAAAAACATTCTATTTACATTTAGGCATAAGCGAAGGTGCATTTATCATCGAACAAGATGTTCAGTGAAATTACTATTCCAAAAAGATAGAGGAAAGATCGCCTGGAAACTGAAGTAAATTCATCATGTTAAGATATAAATAAAAAATTAGCTATTTACATCTGAAATATCAAGGAGTTGTCATGTGATTGTCAACGTTAACGCAGATTTGGTCTCAGGAATTGTATCTGCGTTTGCTACAAAATTATAGCATTTTAAGATAATCAGCCTGGATGCTCAAAACTATGCAAGTATAAGAAATTCTGTTCTAAGTCTAGGTCCTCTAGGCCGAGTGACTATGTTAGCTGAAACCTCATTAGACAGATGATAAGGCAAACGGATCAGTCAAAGTAACAGGCATTCTTAAATACTGTATGTTTGAAATAAGAAAATACTTTTTACAATCAATGGTTGTCCTATTTCTTTCTTTCTTCAGCTTTATTAATTGTCGCATGTCCAACTATCAGCTGAATTGACATCACCACTGCCGCTATACTTTACCTTGACTGGGTAAGGGCACAATGGTCGTTGGATTTCAACTCCTTGCGCCGGGTCATCACTTACATACTTCGTTGCGAGTATATAATCAACCGTTCTATTGTTCTCAACCCATTCAATGACAGCAGTGAAGGCATCACTTTCGGCATCGAATTTAGGCATTGAAGATAACTGCTGAGCTTGGTTGACACCATTTATGAACCAAGGTGCGTTCATTGGCGTACCCATACAGTGGTTCATACCTGGGATCTCGAAGTAGCGGTAGAAGTCGTCAATAGTAACACCCTTTGGAACAAGGTTGCGTTGGACTTGCTTATAGAAGTAACTGGAAGATCCTGTTGGTATGGATCCATCCGCTTTTCCATGATAATGACTAATGAATTAGCGATATAGAAATTAAGACATTGGACTCACATGAGCTTTCCTCCGTTTTGCTTGAATGGTCGCAAATCAAATTCATCGGCTGTGGCATTACCAGGACGAAGCTTCTCAGCTAGGTATGTATCATCGAGTGAAAACGTAGTCCAATCCCAACTTTTGTCGTTACGGACCTAGATTTATGAGTGAACGGTTATTGATATACTGTAGAAGTGTAACTCACAAAGTCTTGGACATAGTTGACTGAGAAGCCAGCAGGCTCGTAAGACCCGTCGTCAGCTTCTTGAGTTAGCATCCATGTTGACTCTGAACCAAGGTTGAAACCAGGGAAAATGAAATCATTCATGCCTGATTTCCAATCTGAGTGAATCTTATTGAGTGTCTCAATTTGTTCTGGGTTGAGACATTCCGAGGTGTTTGAAGAAGGACCACAAAGTAGCTTCTCAGGCATAAAGTCGCAAGTTTCTGGAGAGGAAACAATGCCATCCAAAATACCATCCGCGATATCACATTGAGATAATACTTGCTCAAATATCCATTCAAACTGGTCTGAAGGAATATGATGAGTGGCATTTTCAGGAAGGTTATAAATTCCAAGAAGAACTTCTGAAGTCTGCAACCTTTGTGTGTACCATGCTGGTGCACCTGCGAGTACACCGTCGTAATCTTCTGGATACATTTCAAGGGCTCTGAGACCTTCACAGTTAGCTAGCATAGGCACAAATACTACGATGCAATTTACCTTGACGTCCACCAGTTGAACATCCTAATGAACCGTGAGTAAAGAAAAACAGATTCTGAGACACTTACCAGCGTAATATGAATGTGAGATGGTTTGATCGTAATAATGATTTACTATGTTCTTAGCAAGCTCTGTTGAAAGGTGCAAAGCGCGATGACCCCAGTCTTGTCTTGCTTCCTCATCGTTGAAGGCCCAGGAGGCATCAGACATTGTGGAATTGTGTCCGGTATCTGACGAGATAGTTGCACAGCCATAGTTTTTGACACCATATCCCATTGTCTCCCAATCGACACCACCTGCGGCACCACCCAAGCCGGTTGCTGGTATCGTATTAGAAATGAATCTAAAATCGAGACAACTCACCTAAGAATCGATTCTCTTGCCAATCATCAGGCATAAATAGCCCGAACCTAAATGAAGACGTATCGGAACTTGATGCATTCACATAAACAGCACAGAGGTCAGGTAAGCCAGTTGCATTGTTCGGAAAAGCTATGTCATCACCATATTGAGATGGCTGACCATATGTTCCGTTATTTTTGACATAGTCTGCTGTTAAAACGTTACCGTAGGGCAGGTATGTCTGTATAGTGACGACATTGCATTTATCGCTTGCAGCAATAGCCATAGATGTTAATCCAGCTATCGCGATACCCGTTTTCTTGAGTTGCATGGTGGTCGTGAGATATTGAGATATTATCGGACGATCATTATTCTATTTATGTAGCCGCGGGTAGATTGTTTAGGAAGTGTACCTGTGCCTTGTTTTTCGTAACTTCTCCGATACACTTATTCAACATAATCCTTGAGGAACAAGTACTTATTTTATTCTACAGCGTTCAATTATTGTTCACATAAGTCCCCTGCTCTTCATCTGGTCAATGTCACCATTGGAATAATATATTCCCTAACTGCGCACAGAATTCAATCGATAATGATTCATTATCAAGAATTATTAAAACGACAGCACTAACTGATTTTCGTTGTGGTATTACATGGTTTTAATTATGGCATCATAGAAAGTTGGTGAACGACGCAGAAGGATATCTCCAACTGAAGCTTATGAGCAAATAGTTATCACCATACTATCAGTAGTGGTTTAATATACGTATAAAAGAATATAAATGGGTACCATAGATGACTGTATGCTACATGTTGTGGATAAAATGATAATGCTAGTAACGATTGAAACATGCAGATTTCATTTATTATCTTCTATTATCTTGTAGACCACTTTGGATGTCCTAACCATACTTATTTATCAGATAGCATCCGAATTCTTGCGTTTTGATATCATAGATATCAGTATTTTGCACCAGCAAAAATGAGTAGAATACGACAAAATAGATTCTCTAGACGTGTAACTGCACTTTTTGATATCACATGCGGTGTTTCAATTGAATTATGTTATACGCAGCACACTTCTTCACAATTCACAACCAACTCATAACTCACGACAAAGAATTAAAGACGAGTAATAATGACATCTAACACATTCATGCTTACAATGACAGCACTGTTCGTGCTTATTTCGCTTAACGGCGTCTTGGCTTTTGGTAGTGGAGACATTGCATCTACTTCTGGTCTTGAGGACCGCTGTTACAGACACGGTGATATTGAGAACACACTTCTCGATCTCTTGTATACCGTAGGAACTGGTACATCAGGCAGTCTCATCAAGTCCTTCATCAAGAAGGCTGTTAGTGGAGGCAAAGGAAAGAAGTTTGACGAGAAGAACGTTAAAAGAGTATACTTTGGAGTAAGTGCAATATATTCGTACTAATAATGTTAACACCAGTTTAGAGTGAGTACATTACAGACAGACATAGTGATAACGACTAACATTTATATTTTGACTGGAGTCGCGATCTCAGTCAAGCTTTGGACGTTTCTGGTTTGAAAATAGCATCTCCAAAGCAGCTTACCACTGTTGTTGCGGTTCTCGGTTTCCTTTCATTTGGTTATGCGACACGCGAATTCGAAGTAACCGAAGAGAGATTAGGAACATACCGTAATGAAGAGCACATCGACAATCCATCTGGATATGCCGATGCACCAGAAGGTCCTCCAAACAAAGTCAGTGGTTACCACAAGCTTCGTGGAGGTCTCAAAAAAGGCGAACTTGATTTCGACCGCAATGCAATGAAGAATTACATCGCTAACGAAGACGGAGAATGGGATACCAGTTCCGAGTTTATTAGGAAAAACCTCGTCGCTTGTGTCGAATTGGGTAGACGCGCCAGACAGGATGATAATGACGAACAAATGTGGGAGGCTCTTCGTCTCCTTGGTACCGCTTTGCACACTCTTGAAGATTATGCTGCTCACTCTAACTTCATCGAGGTTGCGCTCCAATCATTGGGCTATGAAAACGTCTTCACACATGTTGGTGAGAATGTAAGATTCGACAGTCCAAACGGTAAGAAGGTATCTCCGATCGTTACAGGAACATTTGGTGGTCTCGACTTCTTCCACAGTATGTGCGGGTAAGCTATATCACACTAATCACGACGACACACACTAACTACCAATTTCAGTGAAGTTTCAGATAAGCTTTCTTCAAATGGAGTTGGTGACTTGTCTACTAAGCTCTCCCAAAGCAAGGATAGCAATGTTGACAATATTAGAAAGATCATCACCAAGTTACTCAAGTCTAAGGACAAGGGCGAAAAAGATGACAGTGATGACGGTCATGCAGACGCTGATCAAAAGGTCAACAGACTCGAAGAGATTCGCAAGCATGCTAAAGATAATACCAACATGAATGAGGACGAATTCCATAGCATGGTTATGGAAGGTAAGAGCTTTTTTATGCCAGTAATGTCAGGTTGACACGTGTTAGTCCTTACTATCCATGACGATATCACTCGCGCTATCGAAGCAGTTATGGACAAAATTCCGTTCATCAATGAGCTCCTTGATGAAGCCTCAAATACACTTCAAGTCTTCATCTACTCAACCATTGAGCCAGTGTACGTATGTGCTTCCCAGTGAATATATCTAACTTTCACTACTAGCCTTTCACCTATCTTGAAGAATCTTAAGGATGCTATGTTCGAAGTTTCAGCAGGTGTCATCGATGATCACAGTCAACGTATTGTTTTCAATGATCCAAACGCCAGTGACCCAACACACTCTATGCTTGCGAAGGATCACTTTGTGAGTGTAGTAGAAACTCAACGGCAGTGTATTGACGTAACTGTAGGGAAACATCCTCAACGGTCCAGCTGGTCGTTTAGCCAAGGTTGTCATTACACATGCTGTTAACACCGTCGTCAAAGATGGTTGGGATGGTGATAGGTATGTGTCTACTTTACGAGGAGGAACGATCTGACACATTATAAGGGATCCAAGATCAATTGCGGATGATTGTATTCAAGCTCTTCATCATCCAGACTTCCAAAATGGATCCCAGATCCAGAAGGACATGGTCAACTTCGTCAAAGAGTGGATAGAATCACAAGGTAACGAAAAGAATGAAGTCTTGAAAAGATTAGAGAAAGACAGTGTCCTCGAGCACCGCAACACTACAGACAACCTTTCTGGAGGATCCGCAGCCCCTAATGACCAAGAAAAATATGGCAAGTGGTACCAAATTCCGTTCATTTTCATCTGACATTCGCTAGGTCAATACCACGGTGCTCGCCAAGGTCTTCAAGGACTTGCTGCTTCTGGTACCCTTGACAAGGTTCCTGGCGGCAAGGAGTTGAGCGAGGGTATGAATGCCTTGCATATGGGTGGTGCAGACAAGAATATGTCTGTCGAACGCTCCAAGAACAACTCAAGCGGACACCAATCCGGCAACCAACATCCTTCAGGAAAAACCCAACACCAATCCTCTGGCTATGGTGGTGGCTCAACCTATGGTTCTTCAGGTGGCTACGGTGGATCCGGCAACGACCACTCTTCAGGCAGACACCAACAATCCTCTGGCTACGGCTCTACCGGTGGATACGGTGGATCCGGCAACGACCACTCTTCAGGCAGACACCAACAATCATCTGGCTACGGCTCTACCGGTGGCTACGGTGGATCCGGCAATGACCACTCTTCAGGCAGACACCAACAATCCTCTGGCTATGGTGGCGGTTCAACCTATGGTTCTTCAGGTGGTTACGGTGGATCCGGCAATGACTACTCTTCAGGTAGACACCAACAATCTTCTGGCTATGGTGGTGGCTACGGTGAATCTGGCAATACCTACGGCAGCTCAAGCCATGGCTCAAACACCGGGTATGGTTCATCTAACACTCATGGCTCTAGCTACGGTCTTGGTGGTGATTCCGATCAGTACACTTCTCGTAACGGTGGCTCCTACCGTAGCGGTAATGAGTACGGCAGCGGTCAAAACTCATATGGTTCAAGCCGTCATTACTAAATTGATAAAGAAGTACCTGCCAAACAACTCTAGCTTGGAAAACTTAAAAAAAATATTTGCTTTACTCTTGACTGAACTTTTTATACACGATTTTCTTTCATATTCTATGATGTAACACATATTGATGATAGTCAAATGATACTACGGTATGAAAATGTGTTAATAATAAGTATGACATACTGAATCCCTCGGTCGTGGTTTTAAGACATGTATGTAAAATAATGCAAATGTATAAATTGGGGGTATTTTCCTAATTTAAGCAGATAAAGCTAGATGTGATTTCCAACTCCAATAGTTTTTACGTATCGGATCTAAGGCTTTCAATTCTAGATAACGTTTGGTAGCAATAGGATTCTTATCTTCTAGCGCAGCATCTGCTAACCATTCTAATGCGGGTAAAGGAGGTCTCATGTCATCTGAAGCACTCTTTGCATTGATCAGCGTTTCCGAGAATTGCATAATTCGTTGATTGTTCAATCCTTGGTCATTTACTTTGAGAATACCCCTTAAGTAATTCCAGCTTGACATGTTACTAGGAGCTTTGCTAATAAGAGACAAAACGTAACTTATCGCGTGTTAGCAAGTATTTTTTCATTGGTCAAAACAAAACTTACTCAATCTCATTGTCTAATGTTGTCTCCAGCCAACCCAGTTTGAACAAGCAGAAAAACCTATGAGACCATACTGAATTGTTGTAGATATCATCCGTGATAAGCGATTCGATGAACTCAAACTCATGTCGGCGATCGTCATCGTGAAGAATCTTATCAAAATAAGTAAGTATCCACTGTCTGTATACCCAAGTGTGATAATTCTTTGGATCATCAGTAGCGTAGAACAACTCAGCTACGAATTTCAATTCAGAAACAGCCAAATCCCTTGATGATTCTAAAGGTGGGGGTGGTGAAGACGTCTCAGGTGAGCATGCAGTAGTTACAACCGCGGCTGAGTCCTTATTAGCAAACGTAGATGTAGATGTAGCCAATAAACCGACACACAGCCTCCTGTGATGCCAAACTTGGTAGGATTTCAGATATTCAGTGGATAATTCATCCATAAGTTTCAATTCTGCTTGGAGATCTAAACCCAATTCCACGATAATAGATGTTCTGTAATGCCTTTATTGTTTGAGCTTTGTAATCTAACGGAGAAATTGAAACGCACCATACGGTGTAATGACCTGCGTTCATACGTATAATATCTTCAGTCAATCCAAGTGCTCTCTCTGACTTCTCATTCGCATTTACCACTGCTCTAAACATGTCCATAGCGTCTTTATCTGCGAAATTGTGAGATGATCAGAAGATATTCAGAAACTCACATTTCTGAGAGTAATTGATCGGTGCTAGCGGTGAAGGACCTTCATCTTGTTCTATTGGCGTTAGATCTTTGAAGTCATCTCGTTCGGCGTATAGCATATCGTGGTTGAGAACAAAGAAAGTATACTAGAGAGATATGCGAAACAGGTGTGTCTAAATGAGAAATATATAATCTATCTATCCTTATCTCCCTCCTAGAATGAAGTTACAGAGAACAATTGAAGAGTGTGTATATCTATCAAACTAACAACTAGTTGGCATATAAAGTCTTACGTATAAATATAATGTACAAAATCTGTTCAAATATCTCCCACATTGCTTGATTTTTCTTAAATTATTCCCCGTACGTTGGCCATCTCTTAAACCACCAAGTCGAAAACTTACTAGGGTAGGATGGCAGCAGAAATCTCAAAGAGGGAGAACCGTGTATACGTTGGAAATCTTAACTACGAAGTCAAGAGCGAAGATTTGAAGTCATTCTTTCAAGACAACGCAGAAGGACGTGAGTGATAAAAGCTACAGAATGAATTCCCACTAACAAAGTATTTAGAAGTACTTGAAGTCGCTTCTGCTGAAGTGTTAATTACACCAAACGGTCTCTCAAAGGGTTGCGGGTGAGTTACTACCCATAACATCTTCTCTATTAAACAGCCTTAGTATCGTTGAATTCACTTCACCAGAATCAGCACAAATCGCTATTGAATCATTTTCAGACAAGTCTCTTCTTGGTAGACCTGTTTTCGTTAGAGAAGTCGGTACTCATCACACATCGATTATCTCACAATCTGACACCAATTACAGGACAGAGAGCAAGAAGCTAGATTCGGTGCTAACCCAACTCCTTCACGTAGTCAACAATTCAACCGCGGTCCTTACAATCCAGGTCCACCACAAAACGCAGCACCAGGTACCCAGTTGTTCGTCGGTAACGTGAGTATAGACTGCTTTGCTTTATACACTGTCTCAAGTCTTGTAGTTACCATTCCAAGTCGGATGGCAAGACCTTAAAGACCTCTTCAGACAAGCTGGTCATGTCGTAAGAGCTGATATCCAATTGTTCCCAGACGGAAAATCAAAGGGTAACGGTATCGTCTCATTCTCTTCAAGAGAAGACGCCAATAACGCTATCGAATTGTATAACGGCTACGAATTCTATGGTAGACCAATTGAAGTACGTGAAGACAAGTTTGCAAATTCACCAAGACCTTCAAGAACACCATACCAATTCAACAGAAAAGCACCACAAGGCCCTGCTCCAGTTCCTGCTGCAGCTGCACCAAACCCACAAATTGTCTCAAAGAATTTACCTTGGTCAACCTCAAATGAGGACTTAGTTGAATTATTCGAAACTACAGGTGACGTAAAGAAAGCTGAAATTTTAATCGATTCACGTACACAACGTAGCCGCGGTGTAGGTATCGTTGAATTCTTCTCAACCGCTGCAGCAAGCGTGGCAATCGAAAAGTTCAACGGTTACGTATACGGTGGTCGTCCTCTCGAGATTGGTTTCTCATCTCGCCAACACAACTTCTCACCAACTGCAGCCATCAAGGCTGAATAAGTTTGATTAATTTTCTTTGATATTCATTAAATTCATAACTTTATGCTCTGCAATAATAACTTTACACAGTTAGTAACTCGGTATAAATAATTGTGGTATAATGATGCTAAATATAATGATATTTCATGTTAGATGTTTTAAATCATTTGTTTTCCTACTTAAAGGCTGAGAATTGCTTTGATGTCCCTTCAGGATTGTTGTCTCAGTAAGAATGTCAGTTGATGATACAGCAGTTTGAAAAACACAAGTGATAAGTTTTCCAACAAGATTTGTGTGATGATGCAAATCAAATGCTATTAACATTATCATAATATCTAATATTATGATTCTTCTTGTCAAACCTGTCATAAATATTTGGTTTCAAGTCTCAAAATAAGGTATCGCTTTCTATTTGACAAAAGTAAGGAACACATTTACATCGGTATGTATATTAAGAATATCTGGTGGAAGCTCTCTTCTACTTATTTGTAAAGTTTAAGCTTTCACAAAGCTTGGTTCATATAATATACATTTAAAAATACACTTAATTAGATAAACGCGAAGTTTATAAGATTCTAGACCTCATCCGAAGGTCTCGACTTTTTGTAGTTACCTAGAGTAAATACATCTATTGTGACTCCTTTGAAAATTTTGATTAAACTTGGCAGTGATTCATATATTGGACTTAGTATAATATAAGTTGCACCAAGTAAAAGCCATGCAAGACCTATGCTAACCCATGCTTTGAAACCAGCACGTGGGAAGATGTAAGAAGTACCATAAAGCGAGAAAGTCACGATAAAAACCATAACGATGGTCCAGGTGATGGCGAAGCCAGCAGCTAATTTCATTGACTTTGTCAGATATGCAAAATCTTCCTCACTCAAATCTCCTTGTGTGGCATCTGGTACACTGAAGTCCTTCAATACCGCAGGTGTTGTCTCTTGTTTGTCATCCTTGTCAAATTTTTCCGAGTTATCGTCAATTTGTGACGTAACAATAACCTCTTGTTCGCGTATAACAGACTGTTCGGCTTGCTTGACAGCTTTTTTACCGGTATTTTTTGTTGTCTCAAAATCATGATCGTCTGGGAAGATCAATGAACCAACGATTGAAATTACAATTGATAGACCGAATGAAACTGTGTTACCAGCGAGCATTGGTAGATCTTCTGTAGATAATACTTAAGTATCTATGTTATATACTCAGAAATGTACTTACGGCCAGTGGTAGTTTTATCGACAATACCGTCATTGAGCTTGTACGCTGTGACGCACCAAGCGATGATACCGAGAGGTAATGAGATAACAGCAGCTCCAATGCAGCACCATTTATTAGCCTTCTTCCACATGATACAGCATATAAGAGGGACAACGCCTGGACAGAGAATGATTCCCATCAACTCATAGAGATATCCCATTCCTATACCAATGTAGTAAAATATGGTACCAAGAAGTGCTTGACAAATTCCAAATCCAGCAACACTTGCATGTGAAACAAATAATGTTTGCTTGTCGGTTGCATTTGGTTTCACCCTCTTGAAAACATCGTATGTCACGAGCGTGCTGACGGCAACAAGCTCTGCTGATGATGCTGCTGTACATGCAAGGAAGAGCATAATAAGTATAGCACGAGCTCCTGCGTTACCCATGAGGGCAAAAGCAGCAGCAGGTGCTGGTAGTCCAGCGGTGACCTCATCTGATGTTAACAAAGGGAAAACGTCAGAGTTCTTTAATGCTGCACCAGCCAAACCAAGGCAAGTTGCGAAAGCAAATGGGATAGGATACCAGCATAAACTTCCAAGTACGAAGGATTTTGTAATAGACTTCGGTTGAGAAGCTACAGCACGATTGAAATATGCTTGATCCATATATACTGTACCGAAATTTCCGCAAAGGTTGACAAAGAAGAAGACAATACCGCCCATGGAGCGAAATGTGAGATATGAACCATCTGCGTTGCCTTCTACAGGATTGTTGATACCTTGCTGGACTAACAAATCGTAAAGACGGTCCAGTGAGCCAATATCCGGTGCTGATGTGTATGTGAAGAAGCAGAAGCCAAGTATAACACCGTAGAGAATAATTGTGTGAAGGTAATCAGCTACAAGTGATGCTTTGAGACCTCCAACGACGACGTAAATTGAGACGCTTAGAGGAATGAGCCAGACTGCTGCTAATGTAGGCATTCCAGTGAGAGCAGCGACAGTGTCACTTCCTCCTAATATCAGCATTGCTGAAACGATTAAATTGCAACATGCCGCGAAGAAAAGCCAAAGCCAATGTGCTGCTTTACCCCATCTTGCCCCTGCTATTTCAACGAAGGTGTGTGCATATGGCCACTTTAGTTTCATTGATGTTGCTACGACCGAGAACAGTAAAATTTGCAGACATGCACCTGTAGCATAACTGTAACTCCCCAAAATACCGAATGAATAGCTCTTTGAAGTTGATGTACTATACACGTTAGGGGATGATAGATACTTATATGTTATCTTACAGAAGAGTAGCGCTCCAGCACCATGCTGAAACAACACCACTGGAAATCAGCCCAGTACGAACACTCCGACTAGCAGAATTGAATTCCTCCGCACTTTCAACTTTGTTACCGTAGCGTTTTTGAAAATATCCAATTGCTAACATTAGAGCACTAAAACCAAGGCCCATAATTAAGACAACGCAATAACCTGCATATTGTTCTAAAGGTGGTTGCATAGTAGATTGATGACAAGAAAGGTAAGGAAACCAACTTATACTTACGCCTATTATCTTATCATAATAGCACTATCATGATAAGATAGGAATTATGCTATCCGATTGGTTGAATTTCGGAGGCGTAACTGAGAATATTAATTACCAAGCGTGAGATTAGATAGTATATTTAGTTATAGGATCAAGGTCCATTCAAGCTTTACAATACGATTTGGTGTATCTGTGTATGTGTATCGATTGCTTAGAGGTGAAAATTCTAATCAACAACAACTTGAATAAGTATACAACCTAATTGCAGTAAACTGTTCGTATACAATTGTGTCATTCCCTCAGAGGAAAAAACTAGTTTCTCTAAACCTCAAGTTGTGTTTGTATTGCTTCTCTCAGTGTACAATTCTTAGTATACAAAGTTACTCGCCGCTTTTCTATAAGCATAATTTCCAATATATTCTTTCTTACTCGTACGAGATGTCAGAAATGACGTTCCCAATGCTGATAAAAATAGAAGGGATATAATAGCCCAATGTGGATATATAAATAGCTATTCGCTAAAATGGAATCTGAATTGATAGCTAACATACATTATATTGCTCTAAAATACGTCCATTTCAATCTTCGCGCTCGACGGTGAAGAATGAGTGGACATAAAGAGAAGGGGAACGAGTTCTTCAAAAGTAAGTCCATGAAAATACTCAGTACTTCCCTCATCATTTCATAGGCAAGGATTTCGTAAAAGCTATCGAAGAGTGGCTCCTTGTCAGTCCCCCTACTGAGCAAGTGTACAATAACATCGCGACGGCGAAATTTAAGCTTGAAGAATTCGGTTTAGCTGCAGAATACAGTACAAAGGCCTTGGATTTGAATGGAAAGTTCGTAAAAGCGCTCTATCGTAGAGCAATGGCACATGTAGCTGTATTACATTTTAAGCTTGCTATCGCTGATCTTAAAGCGATTCTCGCTATCGAACCAACAAATAGAGTAGCCAGTCATCATTTGAGTGAGGTCAGCAAGATTAATCGTAAAATACAGTTTGAACAGGCCATCGCGACAGAAGACGAGAAGCAGGCAGCCGATACTGTCAAAGAGACTATAGAGAATGGAGGTTGTGAAATAGCCGCTGATTACGATGGTCCTACCTTAGATTCACCTAACCTCATCGACTCAGTCATAGACCATTTCAAGAAGGGCAAAACACTGCATAAACGAGTACTCTGGGACTTAATTTTGAAAACTATTGATGTATTTAGCCAAGAGGAGTCTCTGGTAGACATTCCTATACCTGAAGGTGTCCATATCAACGTAATTGGTGACACACATGGCCAGTTCTATGATTTGATCAACCTTCTCAACCTCGTCGGCAAACCATCGGATACTAACTACTTGCTGTTTAACGGTGACTTTGTTGACAGAGGTAGTTGGTCAACTGAAGTCATCATCCTCCTTCTTGTTCTCAAGTACCTGCATCCAAAGGCTGTATTCCTTAACCGTGGTAACCACGAATCCAAGCAGATGAACCAAGTGGGTCCGAGTATATTATTCATCTTACACTACTAACGTTATCTGTTAGGTTTACGGTTTCGAGGGTGAATGCAAACATAAATATCCTACAGACCTCACTTATAAATTATTTGCTCAGCTTTTCACTTGCTTACCGATTGCCCACCTTATTTCGTCAACAAAGAAGCCAGACTCATCAACTACCAAGTCAGACATTCTCACCAAAGACGGCTTCAAGAGGTACTTTGTCGTCCACGGAGGATTGTTTTCAAAAGACGACGTCAAATTAGAAGATATCCGCAACATAAAGCGTATTAATAGAGAACCAGGCCAAGAAGGATTGATGTGTGAGGCACTTTGGACTGATCCACAAGAAGAAGACGGACGCGGACCATCTAAGAGAGGTGTCGGCGTTGGCTTTGGTCCAGATGTTACAAAACGCTGGTGTGAACTCAATGAAGTTTGCGCTGTTATCCGCTCTCACGAAGTTAGACAGGATGGATACTCATGGGAACACGATGGTCGCCTTGCTACAGTATTCAGCGCGCCAAACTATTGCGACACAAGCGCTAACAAGGGTGCCTGGATGAAGATTTCCGCGTCTGGAGACATCAAGACAACACAGTTCGCCGCGGTGGAACACCCAGCTATCAAACCAATGGCATACTCGAGTGGTATGGCAAGTATGATGGGATAAACAGCCGAAAAATAAAAAATAAGTTTCTTGTAACAAATAATTCGCATCCAGTGATTGTCATTCCACCGCGTGCCAGTCCCTCAGCAGAACCATCATCATAAAAGACGAGATGTGGGCGTATTTCACGCCAATAATATACCTAGCACTTATACCACTAATACGGGCATTCCCAAAGATAGATTATGATTCGCTGGGGACTGTATCTCTCCTCGGCTCGTTCGCTGGAATTGACGATATCTCAAATTCATCAAAACCACGAGAAAGCTACGACAACACGACATATACACTTATTTCACGACCTAGTAATGCATCTGAATGGACATCTCTAGGGTCGACCAACCCCTTTGCGCATATAAATGCTGCCTGCACAATCGACGACATGACCTTCGCAGGAGGTGATTTCGGCACTATTGATGGTCAAGAAATTAATACTTTCGGTGTCCACACTCAACAAGATGGCTGGCAAGCATTGGGCGGTGTTCAAGGTGTTATAAATGCTCTTTATTGTGATCCCTCAAATTCACAAGTTTGGGTAGGCGGTGCCTTTGATGCCCTCGGAGATGACATGGGAGATAACATTGCAATCTGGAATGTGTTAGAAGAACACTGGCAACCATCCGCCGTCTACGGTTTGAACAATGCTGTACATGCCTTCTCGCTCTCAGGAGATCAGCTATTTATTACTGGAAACTTCACATCTACATTTAAGCAAGCAGACGACAATATCTATCCGCAAGCTTTGGACAGAATTGTAGACGCCCTTCAACCAATACCAATTGAAAATGCTGACATTACTGGATCTAAAGGATCAGATAACCCGAATTTCTCTGATATCAAGAATTTAGCATGTATTGGTGGAAACTCGTTCAATACGCCTGATGGAACGAATGGTGTTATGTATGTTGAGTGGTTCAATTCACATGAGGTTTCAGGTTTCCGCTTGGCAAATACTGTCAATGAGGGTCATTCGTTGACTGGATTTACGTAGGTTTTTATTTTTTTTTCCTCAAATCTATTCGCTAACAAACCTTAAGGATCACAAGTTTACCAGATAATCAAGCGATTCCATTAATTTACAACGATGTCGACTCACCTACAACAAATACCACATGCGAAAATGAATGTCCTATACCTCCTGCATATGAGAGGGAATTCAATGATTACATGATACCAGGTGGCTCACGCAAACTTAATGGATTCGCAATCAACATGATCGATTGGGAAGGTGCTGGTCCCGGTTTAAGATCAGTCGAAGTATTTGGCGCCGGAAGTGTCGCCAATGCTATTAACGATTTCAATGATCTTCAGAAAGGATGCTATTCAAATGGGGAACTCTCAAATGTAACAACCACTGGAGATTGGAAGAGCGTCAACCCATCTTCTGAATCTTCTAATAGAGTTCTCTCAACGCAAGTTGATGATGTCGATCAAGTTCCTTCTATTACTTTTAAACCACATGTTGGTCAACGTGGTCTATACGAAATTCACATTTCAATTCCTGGTTGTGCAGGATTGAAAGATTGTGAAAGCAGAAGTGCTATCGATATTGAAATGCAGCTAACGGAGAGAGGTCCTTATATCAATGATACGATTACTAATATTAGTGAAAATGACGTTTCCTTGCCAATCTTTAGGGGCATAGTAGACGGATCATCTGACACATTTGAGACAAACATCACTGTAAAACCGATTGAAATCGAAGAAGGGAAAACTGTCGCCTTGCAGCAAGTTTCTTTACACCTTCTTGAAGTCCTGCCCGATGAGATTGCCATCGGAGGTTTGGCCTACAATATGACGTCCGGTCAAACGTTCGATGCTAGCTCTGATAGGGTTCTATCGGAGCAGAGTTATTTAGACAGAGCACTCGTCTCTTTAGGTGACACCCTCGGTATCCAATTCAGAGAAGGTGAACAAGATTTGAATTATGTCAAGACAATTGTTAGCCACGAATCGAATATTTTCATTGGTGGAAAATTCGTTGGATTTAACGATACTGTGAACAACATCACAAATGTTGCACTTTTCAATGATAGACTTCATCCTCTTCCAGAAGGTGGTTTGAACGGTAATGTCAATAAATTGGTTATCGTCGATGACGAGCTCTATATCGCAGGAAATTTCAGTCAAGCAGGATCAGTAGATTGTCAAAACATTATCAAATATGATTATCATAACAAGAAATACGAAAAGCTTGGCCATGGCGTCGACGGTGAAGTCTATGATATGACATATTCTTCTGACTTAGGAAGACTATACTTGGCCGGTAACTTCACAAAGGCTCTGTTTGACGAAAGTTCTAGTGTAACAGTTGGTGGCTTAGTTGCCTGGGATATGGAAGACAAGACATGGAAGAATGATAACGGTGTTGTTTTCTCAGAATTAGTAAGCGGTGTTAGAATCCAAGATAAGAATGTCTTAGCTTTCGGAGCAATTGATAGAGTTGCTCAATTTTCTGGCAATGGCGCAGCAGAAATATCTTCGGATGGATTCAACAGCGTTAGTGGTATAAACGCACTTGGAAGTCAAGCCACATCGACCTCAAATTCACCATCAAGGAAGCGAGCAACACCTAAATTACCTTCAACTTCGTCAATTGCACCTGCTATAAATGCAGGTAACTATTACAAGAATTCCACAAGCTTGTATACCATCTTAGGTGGTAACTTCACATTTAACGACGGTGATGCAAGTGGAATTGTCTTGATTGACGAGAACGACTACATGCATCCACTCATAGATGGGGGTGTATCTGGAGATGTACGTGCTATGATAGTAGTAGGTGACAAGCTCTTCATGGGTGGTGATTTCAAAGCGGGTGACTCAAACGATGTTGCTGTTTACGATCTGAAAAAGGGTGTCTATCTCGATATTGGTAATGGTATAGAAGGCGTAGTTACAGATTTTGCTTATAATCAACTCTACAATAGCGTCATTATATCTGGTGATTTCAGAGCCGTTTCTGGCACTCAAGACTGTTCAAATATATGTCAATGGAGCGTCGGTGAAAGTCGTTGGAATAGTCTTGGTAAAGGCGTATCAGGGTTCGTTTCAGATGTCGAAGTAGCTGGTGTAAGTTCACACTCCTCTATTTCCTTCTTGACTAACGTGTATAATAGGGTGACGACAAATATATAATCGCAGTTGGTGAATTCTCTATTAACGAGGATGATGATTATATTTACATTGCTACTTACGACAATGAGGAGAAAGTTTGGTCAATGTTAGGTGATGGCGACCTACCTGGTTTACCAACATCAGTTGAAACCGACGACAAAAACATGAACAACATATTCATAGCCGGAAGACGTACTGGTAGTAACGAAACTTATGTTTACAACTACGATGGCGATACATTCACCGATATCTCAGATGGTATGTTTGAGGGTACAGGTAAAATCCATCGTTTGCAATTCTTGCCAGTTGAAGACGAAGACAGAGATGATAGCTCGCTCATTGAAGATGATAGAGTGCTTTATGCTACAGGTGATATCAATCTCAAAGGCACTGGAAGAGTTTCTTCGGTTATGTATGATGGCGTAAAATGGTATCCACATCTCCAGACTTTCAATTCAGATGGCAGTCCAGGGTCGTTATCTTCAATGATCTTTTCTTCCGATTTTTCGTTCTCGAGAAGAGGTGAGTGCTAGTTTTCTCTCCTCAATAATTTCTAACATATAATAATAGATTTACTCGCACTTGGTATTATCATTCTTATCTCTATCGCATTAGGTTTAGGTGTTGTACTCCTTGTCGCGCTCATTGCTATACTCATTTCACTCTGGGGGCGTCGCGGAGAGTCACGTCCAATTCTACTCGAGGATGACAAAGACGACGCAGACAATGGCCGTCCATCATCATTATTGGAGAATATCAATCAAGCTACTACTAATATAGCAAGAGGATCGACTCCAAATGGACAACCAACCCCTATCATTAAACTCAACGATGGGGAACCGGAGAAAGGAATGAATGAGAAGACATACAACGATCTTGACAATGATATGAGTGGCGCTGACGACAGTTTCGAGAGATCATATTCATCTAATGATGCATCATCCGATAATCCACCACAAATACCAGCCAGTGATCTAAACAATGGTGTCGGATATAGATGTTATTCCAGATATAACTTCGCTGGTGATAGACCTGGTGAATTGAAACTTGAGGTCGGTCAACAAGTTCAAGTTTTGAATGATAGCGACCAAGATTGGTTCTTCGTTAGAGATCCCGCATCCGCCCACGAAGGTGTTGTACCTTCTTCATACTTGTTTTAACCAGCACAAGAAAGCAAAGTTATTCATGAGCAGTTATAGTGTATTACATGTTTTAATATTTTAAGTAAACTATGAGTATTGTATATAGTAATCTAATTTATTTTAAAAATCTACTTCCGTTAGTTTTAATAAACATGGTAGAATGAAATAACTCACGTTGTCGTTATCAGACCAGCTGTCTTGATTATCTGAAACTCTTGCTCTTTTTTCAAAGTAAACAGGTTCATTTGTTTTTTCATTGATGATAGGTACCCATTCATCATTGTTAATTTTCTTGAACCATCTAACTCTAGATTGATCGTAGCCTTTAATTTGATTCCGACGTTCCCTTTGAGATTGTTCAAGAGTATTCTTGTAATTGTCAGCAGTGTTAGCGTCACCTTCTTCTAATGATCTTTGATCTGGTCTAAATCTCGTATCTGTAGGTGGTAAAACCTTTTCATTAACTAATTCATTAAGTTTAACAGCATGTTTAGAAAATCCGTAATAATCCTGGCAATCCGGTGGGAATTGATTGTTTGATTCCCATAATTTTTGGAATCTATCAGTTGATTTACCATCATCGTCTAATAAATGTCTAACAAAATTCTGTGACCACCTTCCACTTAATTTACAGATACGCTTTTTATCTTTATCATCAATAAATCCTTCAACAAAACCTCTAGAGGCTTCTCCACCGAAGAAACTACCTTCCTTGAAAGCAATTGTTGATGTTTCACCTGTAGTTTCGTTCTTAATATCCAAATCACCTGTGTGTTCCAAATATGGAGATGACATAACCAAGTTTCTAATAAATGAGCTTGGTTTGCGCCTTGAAAAGTTGTTAAGCTTTGCTCATGAATTTAGATATAATACCTACCATGTGTAAACATCACCAGTTGACTTTAAAGTTAACTTCGCCGTTCCGATTGGAATGATTTCCATACTCTTACCCCAGAATCTAGTTTTCTGTTAGAAACAACATCATCAAAGCCCAACAACTCACTTCTGCTTAACACCTGATGTAGCAACAAATGACCATCCATCACCCTGAGCATATGCAGCTACTAGAGGCGGGTGATGTGTAACCTTCTCACTAAAGAAGGCAAATTGTGGTGTGATATACTCGTAAGTTTCACCCAAGAGTGGGTTAAATGGTTTACGAGTGGACCTATACTGAGTGCAAGAGTAGCTCGACACGCAGAAAGCAGCAATACAAGCCATTTTTTCGACACTGCTCTTCGATTGTATAGCTTTATTGATTAAGTCGACGTATTCGAAGTCCTCGGCTACTTTCTGTAGTAATGAAAGCGGCTCATTGAAACTAACAGGGAAGGAAATCGTTGTAAGGTCTTTTCCAACGTTTTTCTTCAGTACACCTAGCAAGCCAATCTCCTGAGTTAGGCGTTAGCTCGAACTACTCCAATTACCTTTACACTCACATCACCAGAGATAGGAGCAGGAAGTTGTGGCCGCCGTGGGAGTTGCATGAGACCATACTTTGAATCGTGAGGACCATGTGAAGATTCAACACCATCGTATATAGCCTCCTTATCAACATCTTCCTCATCATCGTGGACATCATCATTGCCTTCATCCTCTTCATCTGGATCTTCAAATTCGTAAGCCTCTCCAAATGTATCCTGAGCATCATAGAATTCGAAATCGTTAACTGAGGAAGTACGCGATGGAGCGTAACGCGAGGCATTATTGAATGTCCTCGAATTGACAGTATCAAAGTCTTGAGTGTTATGCATATTATGCAGCTCCTGCTGTAATCTCTTCAAATCGTTAGTTGAATCGAGAAGACGTTCAAATATGGCGTCATATGCCCTATGTGGTTGGGTATCAAATAGATCATCACTAGAAGAGTTCAATTTTGGTGACTTGTGGAAAATATTGAGTAAACCACCTTGATGACTAGATGAAGCGTGTAATTGCTCGCGTGATCTAGAACTTGGCGGAGTACGGACTTGATTTTGACCGTTTTTGAGATTTGTGAGATCAAATTCGATTAAATCAATTAACTAAAAAGTTTGTTAGTGAATAAATAGGCTGTTAACATTTGTCGTACTTTAATTGATTTGTTTATATTCTCAATTGGAGGACGCTGTGCATTCTCGGCAACAGTTTCAAGAGGTACAGCTGTAGGCGTAGGATCGAGGAATATTCTTAATGTTTTCATCCAATTGACATATTCTTCGCCAGAAGTAAACTTTATGTGCCAAGTTGATGTACCGCCGTCGATCGTGACTGTTCTCCTGTTGTTGTGTGATAACCAAACACTTGAGCGTAAATTAACGTGATCTCTAACGTTATCGGTGTCAGTGACTGCGTAGGTGAGAGTGCCAGAAGACTACAGCGTCGGTCAGTATCGGATTAAGAGTAGGTTGATTAACTCACGTATAATCTGAAGTAACGTCTAGCAAAGCCTTAGAATAGCATTAATATATGTTCTCTATTAGTATAATAACTCACCTTGCATCTTCTTCTGCTTCTTTTTGAGTAAGCTGTCCAAGATATCAGCGTGTGAAGGATTATCAGACGATCAAACGTACTATCCTTCTAATATGATACGACCATTGTTTTGCTCGCTTATTATCGAAGTTCGACTGTGAGACAGACGTGACATTTTCGTTCTGCAATGAAATGATGTCTTGATAGTAGAAAGGGAAGAATAATAAACAATAAATTTCGCTATTTAATAATTTACAATGCTCTCTAAGTCTCTGAACTGCAGCCACGGCAGCCTGTCTGTTGTTAGGATACTCTCTCGATTGTTACAGCCAAACGCACCGCAATGAACGCATTCAAACGTTTGTCCTTCTTTGAGGTGTGCTTTTGGTACTCTGCAAATACACGTAGATCCTTCGTAGTTCATATCCTATACGCTATCAACCTGGGTTGCATTACTATGACGATACTTACTCTACTCTGGATACAACGCGTGCAGCAAAGCTTCTCGTATCCCTGTTTCTTCCATTTAGCGATTAAGCTAGAGAGACGTTAGTCTCGTATAATGCAGCTATAAATGCGCACTTCGCATCGGCGTATCCCTGCTTTAATAGCCAATCGTAGAGTTCCTAGTAACCTATAAGTAATGCACTGATATATAGAACCTATACCCACTTTCGATATTTGCTTGCGCTTGTAGTAGAGATCGTAGATATCTAATCAACGTCGTCAACGGAGGTATTTATACAGCTAGACTAAACCTACACCTCGATCTAGTATGTGATATTCTCATAATTGGCCATAAAGTTTCATTCTTACGCTTGCCATCGATAGATTCTGCTTCAACATCACGCATTTTGCGGCTATAGTCTATTTACTTGATAAATAGATTGATAGATAGATCGCACAATAAACTCACCATCCAATATCTGCTCAATAGCTTCAAAGCCCTCCGGTGGCTGCTTCGTGCGCTGTGTTCTTATCTTTGGCATGGAAGTAGTGACGAAAAAACGAAAAGAGAAGACAATGCAGTAAATGTAAACTATAACAAAATCAATGCAATCACTATAAAAATGAAGTGGAAGAGGATTCTTTAGCGTCTGCGTGGGGCTGCACTTGGTGTCCATTCTTGCGTCCTGCCAGTACCTGGTGCGTATTCACTCGTTTGTGAGCGCAATTTCGCTTCCTCCTCTTGTCTCTGTTGCATTTCTTGAGTACTAAAACCATGTTTGCGCTCTTCGACGCGTTCAATTGTCTCTTCTGGTGTTTTACCAGCTTCTTGGATTTCAATCGGTGGTTCGAATGCTTCTAATGGGTTTGTGTTGTAGTGATCTCTGGCTTTCGCGAGTTCAGCTTCGTCATGTTGTCTCTGGACTTCTGGTTCTTCGACAGATGGCGTTTCAGGTGCTTCCATTCTTTGAGCAGCGAATGCAGCTTCAATACGTGCAGCGTTCTCCTGTGTTCGTTGTATTCTCAACAAATCAAGCTCCAATTCCTGATAGATTGCTGTTAGAAATGTAATTCACGGATTTCTATTGGCTACTGACTTGGATAGAAGGTGGCTCGAATCGCGTGTGCCTCAACCAGGCTTTCCATTGTGCTATTATAGAGTTAGACAATTACACACACTAATGCATTTACCCACCAGGCATTTCCCTTCCAACCTCCGACCAATCGACATGATTTGGGTACTTTACAGTCCTTTTTGGACGCTGTTTATAGTCTGTAGTTGGTGGATGTTCGTAGTATTTGTTTCCTATGGGAATGTCAGCCAAATACTCCTATCAAACTGATAACAGACCTTCTAAATCGTATCCAACGAAGTAGCGATCACTCTTGAGAGGATATGAGATAGACACTTGATTGAATCGACTACTCACTGGTTTAGGTATCGCCTCCCAAATAGTTTTGAATATTCCTCCGCGTGGTAGTGTTTTCAACATTGAAGGCTTTGCTAAAGAAGTGTGACGGAATAATCTCGAGCTCGAGACAGATTAAAATGAAACAATAAGAGACACAAACTCACTATTGAGAGCACAAGTAAGTTTGTTATGCACTATTTATACTCTACGTCACTTCACTGATTCATTTTCGGAAGATAAGGTCTATACGAACAGAAACAAATGCAAGTGTATAGATCAAAAGACAGAAATATGTGTAAAAAGTACTATTAGCTCTCGCTTCTGTTTAAATATCAAACAAATCGATGATTTGCATAAAACAAACAAACCGAGTCGCAGTCAATGTATATCTATGGACGAAATCAAATCGATTTCACTGACATATGATTATTTCACAAGCTTCTACTCTGGATGTATATAAGAAATTACACATGATTTTTGGTGGCTTTTGGAGGAGGTAAGACGCGGATAAATAGAATATATAGCAAGATTGTTGGAGTTTAATGTCTGAAACCGAACTGATCAACTAAATATCATCTTCAGAGCTAACATTCATCATCTAATAGAATGTTAATCAGAAGAGCATTTGTCGGTACTTCTAGAGGCTTTAATACCACATCTAGACTATTACAATCACCAAATCAGCAGAAAGAAGCTGAAAGGGAGGCTTATCGTAAAGACCTCGATCAACAAGTGAGAAGACAAGAAGAAGCAGCGAAGAACGCAAACGATAGCCATCCTACATTGCCATATCTCCCAAGAGCACTCGGTGTTGTTGAGAAGCCTTCCTCTAGCGAAGAAAGCTGGACTGAACGCTCAAAGAATTACTTTACGGAAGCCAAGTTAGAAGAGCGTAAACGATTACTGTGCGTATACTCCAGATCTATACTACTTCTTCTAACAAAACATCTAGCTTAAAAGAATCACGGAATGCATACTATGCTGACTTGAAACTGATACAAGAACATGGCGGAAAGACTTGGATAGCACCACCTTCACTCATACAGCATCAGCGTTCGCTTTACTTCCCTGACATAAAAGGTACTCTTTTGAAAGATGGCCGGACGAAAGCCCATACGAGTGATATCCTCAAAGGTAAAATATCATTAGTATCCATAATGAGCACCCGTATCGGTCAAGAACATACCAAATCCTGGTCTGAACCTATCCTACAAGCTCATGGAAGTAATCCAGATTTCCAATTCGTGCAGGTCAGTTTAAACAATGTCTCATATTCCCCATCTGACTACCGATAGATAAACTCTCAAAGCAACCCACTCAAAAGCTGGCTCGTCAGTTTGACGTTAAATAACCTCCGTCGTCAAGTCCCAGAGGAATTACAAGATACTTACTTACTGAGCTCACAGTCGCTCGAGACTGTTAGAGAACATCTCGCGTTCGACAATCAATATGCCGCTTATGTCTATCTTATCGATCAAGATATCAAAATACGCTGGGCAGGCGCAGCCTTCGCCCAACAGAGGGAGATAGATGCTGGTATTAAATGCACAGGCGAGCTTCTTCAGCGATTACACGGGAAGTAAACAATACATGCATCCATTATAGATTAGTTTTGTCTAGTTTCTTAGATATACTCCCTGAGTCTGATTCATCGTCTTCCTGACTGTCATCATCATCGTCTTCTTCTTCTTCTTCGCTCGACTCCTCTTCACTGGATTCTTCCTCACTCTCTTCTGCCCAATTCTGGTGATTTGGATTAGCTTGGAGGAGATCGTCGTTTTCGTCTTCCTGCTGTCTGGCTGCTTCATACTCGCGCTGCTCATCCTCCATGATACGCTCTTGTTCTGCGATAATTTCCTCACTGTTTTTACACTTCGCATATCTCTCGAGAAGTCCACCATTTACTTTCAAGAAAGAGTGTCCCCAGCTGAACTTGGAGAGTAATGTCTCAGCGTACTCGTCAAAACCGGTGAGATAGAAGGTAGCAGCTAAGGCTTCTACACAATTGAGTCTCCAAGGCTTACCATAGTTGACTGGATTTGTTGCAATAAGATATGGTAAAAGCCTCTCATGGGGGCTCTTGATACGGCCCCAGGGAATCTCATCGAGTCTAGCCCAAGAGCATTCAACAACGGCGGCACCGTTAGCGGCTACTATGTCTCTATCGCCTGGATTGACGGTCTGTGTGCCTTTCGGACTATAAACTGATGAGAGAAGACAGAGTATAAAGACGATGTACGCACGATAAGACAATACCTCTAAATCTTTGACCTACTTTCAAATCCTTTATTAAGCCCTGTCTGGATAGCTTCTTTCCAGAGCATCTGCGTGGATCACAATGGTTGAAATCCCACATAGCCACTGGTACTGCTACTGTGGCTTTGAAATCGTCGATATTTTCCTCTTTCCTTGATTTTATACCAGCTTTTGCATTGTCTATAGCGGAATCTGGCCTTTCACCTAATTCGAAGACTTTATACTCGTAACGCTTGTTTCTTGAAGGTTTTGGCATCGTGGGTGTTCTCGAAGAAGGTGTGAATCTCAGTTATTTTGCTGTAACTAGACAGACTATTATCAGCCTATAGGGAACTATCGAGCAGATCACTGAACCCTCTTCGGCTTAACTCAAGCCAGGGACAGAACAAAGTTGACATATTTTGTAGCTTTTAATAAAGAATTTAGTAACCAAAATTACTACGTACCTGAATTAAACTAAAACACTCTTCCCAGTAAACTACGATGAGCCAATCTGAGTTTTTCGATTTTATGAGGGACATTGACCGAAATAAGGAAATTACAGTCGATGATAAGCCTATCGATATTTCTGATTTGAATTTGAAGCACTTTGAGACTGAATACTACAACGGCCAACAGCAGCAGCATATCGACGCAGCCAACCAGACGATACAGCAACAACAGCCAAGTTATTTACCTACAATAGACAACTACTACAACCCTCAGTATACCCAGCCTTCGGAGCAGGATGATATTGATGTGCGTATTTTCCTGCTTGGAGCTATACAGCGATATCTAACAAACAACAGCTACTTCTCACACCTTTCTTATCTCCTGCACAAACACCTCAATCAGCTTTCTCGCAGCCAAGACCGACTCCATCATTGACTGACGATAGCGCTAGTATCACACAGGCAGAATTTTTCAGTCCACTCACTTCACCAGCCCTACATCCAGTTGTTCCAGAATATTATTCACCTCGTTTGGGTCCTCAATTGAGCAGCTCCGCGACGAATTCGCCGAACACATTCCAAAGGCCGGGCTCACACGCAAGCAGGAGAGGCGCCACAGCAGAGGCTAAAGCAAACAAGGTGAGGCCTTCACCTGTTATGAAACCCGTTTCGTCAAAGTTGAGAAAAAGTTCGATAAAACAGGACGATAATGCGGCTGGTTCGTCTGATAATTCACTTTCACCGATTAACTTGGATTTGGATACAGCTGCTATGCCGCCACCACCGCCTCCTGCAGCCTCAACGTCGCAACAATCAGCTGATTTAGCGCCGATCACACCAGCTACTTTGATGAATCTCAACAACAATAATAGTACAACTTCATCATCGATGTCTGTAAACTCCAGTGGTACTGCTACACCATCAAATTTCAATGAGAACTACGTACAAGCGAGTCCTTCATTGACACCAATCATACCTGGTATGAATATGACTCCAAGGGATTTCGCTAGTATGTCTCTACAAAATGATGCAAACTATGCCAACATTTTGACTGGAAGAAGTACGAATCCAAAGCACATAGAATTAGCGCAATCGGAGATCCAAGATAACGGTAGCAAAAGGATGTCACACAAGCTCGCAGAGCAGAGGAGGAGAGATTCGCTCAAGCACTCATTCGACGATCTTAGAGGGCTACTCCCACCTGTTGTCGATGACGACGACACTGGAGGTCTCAGCGAGGGCAGGCTTGATCTAAGATTGGAGATGAAAGATATAGATTCCGCTCAGATCAACAAGGGTGTATCTAAGGTTGTACTTCTCAAACTTGCGAATGACTATATAAGCATACTTAACCATCGTATATCGCGACGTGACAACGTGATAGCCGGCCTTCGGAAACAACTGGCTGAAAGTAGGGGCGAGCAAAGCTCAGATGCCGAAATGAAGGACTTCTTGAACCAGATAGACGGTGTCGAACATGAACTTCAACAGGCAGCCCTTCAAGCTATGGGAGGTGAAGGTGAACAGAGGAGGAAAAGCGTGAGCGAATCAGGTAACAACAAGTCTGGAGTTGGCAGGGGGAAGGGCAGGATAAGAGGTGCTAACAAAGCAGCGAAGCAGTACCTTCAACAGGCGACTCAAGAGACACACCAGAAGTGATTTCAACTTCATTATAGGATATTTTCTTTTTTCGTTTTTTTGTTTTGTTAGAATATTTTGTTGCAAATATACATGTTTTGGTTCTTAGATATATGCCGTCATCTGCTGATATTGAGTATCTCAAGCTCTTGCTGTCTGACTCAAATCTGCCAACTGGTGGTGTGCGTAGACAACCCTCTAATATTCTTCTCTAACAAACTCTCAAGTTCGTAGCTTCTTCAGGACTCGAGTCTTTCGTCGGACACGGTTATCTAAGCGAAACCAAACTCGTAGACTTTCTAGCATTCAGTTCTGAGAATACATCAAGGACTACACTGCCATTCATCAAAGCAGTCTACGCGATCCTCGAATTGGAAACCTCGATCGATGAGAAGATAGATCGACTGATAAGATTGGATAGAATTCACGAGGCTCAGATGCTAAACAATGTTAACAAACGAGCTAGTAAGGCTCAAGGAATTGCTATGTTGACGCTTTACACAAAATCATTCGGTAATGATGCCCTCATCGGTCGTTTCAAACTACTCACTCGGAAGGCACAAACCGAGGGACATTTGGCCATATGTTGGGCTTTAATGACAGCCACCTTGGGACTTCCTTTGTGTGGGTTTTATCTCGCGTTTTTTACTTGCCTTACATTCGCCCAGATGATTCACAACAACTCTCATTATTCCTACAAGCACGCTCTGTATTGAGTGCAGCAGTGAGACTCAATATCGTAGGTCCTTATGCTGCCCAAAAGGTCCTTTTGCACGACGTGCGTCAACTCGTTGAAGTTGCTTTCGAAGCACACAAATTGGCTAACGTTGATGATGATGAAGGTGACGACGTCGATGATATAGGACCAGCTACCACTTGGCCACTCATAGAATTACTCAGCAGTAGACATGATATGCTTCACACAAGGATCTTCAATAGTTAATCAATGATAGACATATAGATAATTGTACTTTTAGTTAAATAGCATAAATATATAAGAACCGTAAACGATTAATTACATCTGATAGATAAAGCCAAAGTGGATTTCCATAATTGCCAACGAGGGTCCTGTTCTTTGTTTGGCATATCTTCAAATGAGAGTGTCGTTATAGTTTCGACAGCTTCAGAAATCGATGGCCAATATTCTCTCAAGAAAGCTTGATACCAAGACCAGGAGAGCCATTTATCCCAATCACTATTGCTATATTCTTCTATACTTAAATCAGCAATACTGTCAACACCTTCTAAAGCTTCAACGAAGGATTTGATAAGTATAACGAAACACTCCCTTTGTTCTTTCTTGAGATTATCATAGGTGATTTGAGAATGTGAGTTATCCTTATTCTCCTCATTCTTTACTGTCATTGCACCCTCATCATCAACTTGCATAGATTTAGCTTTAGCAATTGAAGCTTCCTCTTCATCTTTCTTTTTATTCTCTGCTAATTTCAAACCTTGTTGATAAACTCTGCTGTTTACTTTGTTGAGTGTTGTCTTTAACAATTCACCAAAGTTTATATCTGACCAAGCAATTGCTGGGTTTCTATCATCAATTTCATTAGGGAATGTCTCATCATTTGGCTTGAACAACCAGTTAATTACATCAGTTGGATCTAGCAACCTATATTGAAGTAGTTTATCGACTATTATTTTCTTCATCTGCGAATTCTTGATCCAAAATCTATCAACACTTCTCAACAAATCAATACGATCTTCCTTTTCTTGGTAAAACTTCTTTAAAATTTCCATGTACTTCTCAATGACGTTTAAGAAATGTGAAAATGATCTTGAACCAACGTTCAAAAGACATTGTGATATGATATCTCTTGAAACTTTCTTTGCGGATACGTCATTAAGTGGTAAACTAGCATTGACCTTAATTTCATCTTCAATTTTATCAAATTGTGCAGTTAATTGATCAGATGTTGCTCTATTTTTGAGTGCATCCATCATATTCATAGCTATTCCATTAAATGGATTCTCTTCATTAGCGTATATGAAATTTGGTGATGGTGCAGTAATCAACTCTGGTTTATTAAGTATAGCTTCAGGTAAAGATTGAGCAATTCTATCAAAGTAACTAAGACGAATTTCAAGTTCAATAATTCTTTTTATAAATGTCTTCTTTGGATGTGACTCCGGTAAATCTAAATCTGGTATCCACTCTTTCCAAACCCAATTGAAACCAAAGTTTGACAAATGTGTTGCAAACCATTCACTTAAGCGGAAAATAATTTCTATATCGAGTCCTTCACCGATAAATGTGTAGAGTTTTCTGATACTTCTACCAAGTGCAGGTGCGACTCTCTTTGGTTCCCTTTTACAAAGCTCCGTCATCAAACTTGAGTAATAAAGCTTTGGATGTTTTGGTTCAGGTAAAGAGAGTAATTCACTCAACAACGTTGTAACCAAGGTTGATTCTAGATTATAACCATTTTCACCATCGAAAAGGTTACCATAGATAAACGTAGGTAAATCCGTTAAAATTTTTGCGCAATCAATTCTATTTCTGTTGTATAATGTCATCATATCTCTTAATAATGAGTATATAATAACACCATCACCGGATTCAGGTGAAGGTATTGAATCATCTTCTAAGATTTGTAATTTCCATCTAGAAGTTTCACTATTTGGTGAAATTGTAGTGTTGTAATCATCAGCAGGAATCAACACTGAAGGTAATTCCGTACGTAATGCTGGATCAACTTCTCTTACAGTTGGTAAGACTTCTTCAATATCGAACAAAGGTAATTGTGGTTCCTTAAATTCTGAATCTGCTAAAGAGCGCAATGTTTTTCCATAAATTTGTATTGGATCAACGCAATTATCAACCTTATTGCTACTGTTGTTTTTTGGGAGGTTAACCCATGGGTAAAGGACCAATCGAACGTCATTTAAATCTTCATTCTGAATGTAATGTTCAATTCTACTAACATAGCTGTCATACTTTTCTTTTGATTGAGTTGTTAAGAAGCTACTAGCGTACATGAGAGCTTCAGATGCGCATTCAATAGCTTTCTCTGCGCGTAATGAGCTAACACCTGGTTCTTCAATGACTTTAATGAATGTGTTGATAGTCTCATAGAATGAATCAGGTGAAATAAGTGCAGGAACCAAACTTGCGAAGAAATTTGTACCAATTTTGAGTTCTAACCAGCGCTTTGATTCCAAGCACTCTTTCCAGCTTATGAGGCAATAATCCAAGACTTTTTGACCGACGTTATCATCGTTATTATCGTCATTCTCATCGCTTTGGTTGTATGAGATACTGAGAAGTAAAATAAGTGATGCGTAGAGTTGTGTTTTGTGAGGTTGCTGAGTGAGGTACTTGTAAATTGTATCTGGGATGACATCCTGATAGCTATAATAGAGCTGCTGTATAGATCTAGCTAGTCTTGGTAAGTCTGATTCTATTTCAAATCCCTACAGTAAAGGTGAGTAGATATTCTTTTTATATAAACTCTCCTCACATCATCCTCAGCTAAATTCTTTATACGGGATTTTAACTTCTCCCATCTGCCATCGACTCTGCTGTCTCCTCTGTTATCGTCGTAGTAACTTCTTCTACGGGAATTATTATAACTGTTATATGACATGATGACGGTACAAGAAGAAGAAAGTTATTTAAGAAAACATTTTGGAATATACTTGCTTCTCTTTTTGCTTTTGTTGTTGTATCTTGTTCTTTATGAAAGCAATTTGGTTATTTATATTAGCGTCTTGTGGTGAAATTTTTACTGCATGATTCAAATCATCCAAGGCAGAATGATCATTCTTGCGGGCAGACTTTGCGAGTGCTCGTCTGTAGAGACCCTTTGCAATATCTTGACCTTTAGTTGGTGGAGTTCTGATAGCTTTTGTAGCCATTGATTCAGCTACAGCTGGTTTATTGAGTTTGAGTGCAGCAATTGAAACATTCAAGTATAACTGCACTCTAGTTTGTGAGTATTCCGCTTTAATTTCATTTTTAGTTTCATCTGGAAGAACTGGGTTGACATCCAAGTACCTCAGTGCTTTTTCCCATTCATTTACGGCAACTGAGTGGTTTTGTTGCTTGAATGCATCTGCACCTTTATCTTTGTAGTATTTTGCAATCTTCAGTGCAACTTCTGGGTTCTCTGAATCTGCTTCATCGTCTTCTGGGTAGTCCTATCGAGTGTTAAAGAACATAGAACAAATAGGGAACAACTCACTTCATGCTCTCCAATAGATAATGGTGGTACGCCATCATCTTCACCCTCCTTAACTAAACCGCTGTCGACGATGCGGACATCAACGGTTGGGTAGTCGTTTTCGCCTGTCTGGATATTCTCTAATCTACGTAACAATCCCTTGCCTTTAGAAATTTCACCGAAAACAACATGTCTGCCGTCTAAATGTGGACATGGGCAGAAAGTGACGAATACTTGTGAGCCGTTGGTATTTGGACCGGCGTTAGCCATAGATAGTTGACCACGCTTTGTATGCTTAATATCAAAGTTCTCATCCTCAAATTTACCACCGTAGATTGATAATCCACCGGTACCGTTATGGTTTGTTATGTCGCCGAATTGTATCATGAAACCTTTGATAATACGATGCGATATTGAGTCCTTGTATGTTAATTTGTTACCTATTACACTATAAATACATTCGTAACACTCCAGACTATCAACTAACCTGTCTCCTCATCTGTACCTTTCTCGCCCGTACAGAGAGCTTTAAAGTTCTCTGCAGTTTTTGGTACTTTATCGCTGTAGAGTTCGAATACTAATCTACCAGCGTATTCTCCATCAATATTCCAGTCAATAAACACTCTAGGGTTCATTCTGTCGTCACTGTCGTCTTCTAAGAGCTAGTTTCTGGTATCTTCTCATATAAAAAATATAAATTTAAATTACACTTTAATTATTCATACGTGAAGAAGAGCGCGTCGATTTCTCTGACGGCGTTCCCTGCTTTGATGGTGTTTGCGATTGATTTCTCTGTCTCTTTGAACGTCTGCTTTGTGTGTCCTCAGTGTCTTCTTTTTCTTCTTTGAAGTTGTCAGCATCTTTATCATCCTATTTGGTCTTAGACAGCTCTTTTGGGTTATGTTATATACACTTACATCTTCCAATTCGTCTTCCTCAGCCTCTCCTTCTGTTTCTGCATCATCATCCTCTTCTTCTCCGTCGATATCCTCGTCTTTGATATCAGTCACAAAGCCTGGTTTCTTAGTAGACTTTCTCTTCCTACTGCCCATTGCTTTCTGTTCTTCAATCTGCTTAGCGAGGTGCATTTCTGCCTCCTCCCTCTCTTTGTTTCTTTTCCTGATCTTAGCCACCCTAGCTTCCTCTCTCTCACATCTGCGTATAAATGATCCGTCCCATTGTCCGGCGAGTAGCTCACTCAGATCTTTCTCTTTCTTCGATTGGTTTATAAGTTGTTTCCACATCATTTTATCATGCTGGACTATCTCAGCGGCTTTCCGCTCAGTTTGATAAGAAGACATAGCGTAACTCTTCGCAAGCGCTTCTACATCTTCGATAGTATTGGTTATCGCTGTCATCGTAGTTGATTTCTTCCATGGATTTCCTGAAATATAAACTCGCGGTTTATCTTCAATAACCCATAAGCGCTGTCTTTTGCTATCTTCCCCTAATGGTGGTAGCACTATCGGATTTTCGATTGGATCGTCCCGACGTTTTCTATGTCTTTCCACAGTTGAGACACGATAGGATTTTTCGATATAGTCTTTTATCTGGGGTGTAGAGAGCATTAGATCGACGAGGTGCCTCATAACCGATACCTAGTTGGTGTGTAAGTCAACACGATGCATTAATATAGCTAGAACTAACCTTCTCTCTCCATTCAGCTTCCCAGAACGATTTTCCGTCTTGCAAAGGTCTCTGTTCTGGTGATGCTAAACCTTCAGCGTCTTCTTCCGGCCAGAACTTGATATCTGAAAGTTGAGCGTGTATGTGCTTATTGATAGCGTCTGCTCTGTTGATAATGAGATAATGTAGATAATCTGAGAAGACAACGTACTCGACATTTTTCATTTGTGGCTTGAATATTCTCATAATACTCTCCATAACGAGGAGAACTGTCGGATGGACGCTGCTCGGTGGTGCCATTAGGGCGTCTTCCAGTCTGAAACTCGTTAAACAAAGAAATATACAAATTCAACAACGTACTCTCTAACGCCTTCTAGTATTTCGTCTCTCAATCCAGGTATAAAGCGCGTTAATGCTGACCAGACGTAGGGGAGTTCCCAGCAATTGGCCGATGGATGATTGCGATCTGTGTGTACACTATTACTCTGCGCTGGTATTTCACCCTCCAACTTCGGCCTCGGTTCTTCCGCGTTGATCATTGAGGATAAGTTCATCGTCGTCGTCGAGTGTTAAGGTGTCTCTTACATAAAGCTTGAAACAAAAAGTACAAATAAAAATATTGCTATTCACGCAGTAATAGCTTAATCCTATGCCATCACAAAGAGCTTGGTTGAATTTAGATAGTGTGAGGATATAACTCCTGCACATACATTCTATTTAACATCACTATTGACTGATAACAGCCACACATTCTCTTACTTTAATCTGAGCTGGAAGCAGCGTCTGCTCGGTTTCGCAATGTACGTAAAATGTCAACTATACGTCATTTAGCTCATTATACTAGCTGCTTCGCCGGCGGTATCATATCACAACTTATCGCCGCTATTCTGCTCTTTACGACCCCACTTCTCGTCTTATTTGGCAGTATGTCTTTGATAACACACAACGCAGTCTCACATGTTATAGTTCTATTCGTTTTAGGTGTTATACTGAACTTGGTATCCAGCGGCTTTCTCGTTAGTTACTCGCTCACTGTATACCGTTTTTGACATAAACAGGTCGGCTTTAAGAAGCAGCTCAAAGGGATGTTTAAAGTGGGTATACATACACTCAACATATCATTCTGTGTAACCTCATATAGCCTATACGAGTTGGCGCGACTATCATTTTCATCGCCAGCGTCGTTGTGGTATGCATATGTTCCTTTTGGCTGCGAAATGCGATTCTAACGATCGTATTCGTGAGTAGTAAGGTTATAATATTCTAATTCTCACAATCTAATAGGTTATCATTGAGCTGCTCGCCTATGCCTGGTATTCTATATGTGAGTGCACACATTTCGAACAAAACAAACAAAGGCTGAGAAGAACGAGCATATATCCCGTACGCTCATTCACTCATATCAAAGCTATCATCTAAGATTATTCCCTAAATCTATTTATTGTCTTCTTGTTGTTTCAAAGATTCCAGTCTCTGTCTTTTTCGAGTATAAGCGGGTGTAGAATATCAATCAACGGACAAACCTGTTCCTTTTGACGATCAACCGCAATGTCTTGTCTTTCTCAATCTGGCTAAGCCCCTCCCAGTTGTTAATCCGACTGAGTGTACCGTCGCTGTTTACAACCATTGGGCCTAAATGGTCGAGACTGACACTACCACCGTTCACTTCCAACGTGGGATGCTCACTTGTATCTGGTGCAGGGAGCGCTAGCCTCTCGTTTTCTTCGCTCATTTTGGTGAGGAAAGAAGATCAATTACGCAATAAAATGTGTGCATATCTAGAAAACAAAAATAAAAAATCACAGACTAAGCTCATAGCCATGTACTGTAGCTCTTACAGTCTCATCCCCGCCATCCTCTTCAAACATAACGCCAACTAATTCCTCAACCACCTTCTTAACGTTCCAACCGTCTTCTGTAGCTTTCTCGAAGAATTCCATATCTTCTTTTGCTTTATGAGGACGATGGTGGCTGAAAAATACAAGACATTTTCCTCCTTTCTTCATCAAATTCTTGCAACTCCGTAGTAAAGCATTATGTTGTGAGTGGTTGAACACTAAATCGGACAAAATGAGTATATCAAACTCATCACCACCGTTAGCTTCTATTAAATGATCGATATTCGATCCCCAGACGAAACCTTCTACGATTGCTGTCTTCTCTATACCACATTCTTTTATGTTTATACGCAAGTTGTTCAACAGCGGTTCATCCGGGTAGTCGGTAACTACCGCACGTTTGGCACCCTCAAGTGATGCAACTAACGACGGTAGACCTGCACCTGCACCAAGTTCACATACTGTCTTCCCTTTACAGAGTTTGTTGTTTATCAGATAATCGCAGAATACACGTGATGCATTCCACAAATAGTGAGCCCATAGTGGGTGGAATGACTCTAGTCTTATCGACAGTTCACGTCCATTGTAGTTGTATTTCTCGTATTTCGGTGGTGGTGGAGGCGGCGGTGATGGTGATCTTCCAAATATACTATCTGTTATCTACATAAGCTATACTTTTTCTTATTCCCTCCCTCACCCACCTAATTGCAGATCGGCCATGATAAACTTGATCAAGAGAAGACATTGTCAAAATCTTAGAAATACATCTAAACAACTAAACAAAGAAAAAAAGATACAGAATTACGTAAAAACTAATATTGTTCCTCTTCATCAATGTTCTTTATCCAGGCACCGAGACTACCCAAGAATCCTTCATGACGCAAGAACATAGCTCTCTTCGTGCCTTTGCTCCAGAACCTAATAGCGTAACTCAGTGTCGATATAGTAGCCGCGTGTCCTCTTATAAAGCATCCACCGAAGTATATTCTATCAACATTGTGTTTTTCAGCCTGCATATATGCAATATGACCAATGTTGTTTGAAATCATAAACAACATACTTTTACTTATATCTTCAGGCTTGAACTCCTTCTTGCGATCTTTTTTGCTACCTTTCTTAAAGACTTTGCCGAAGGAGGAGGCAATTGTTGTGGCCTTTAAGCCAATTTTACCGTAGTCGGAACCATATATATCACCAACGAGCATGTCTACCGAGTTGTTATCTCCGCTTTCTGATAATGCAAGCATTTCGTCGAAAGATTCGGCGGGTGTTAGCAGCGAAAGTAATCCCCAAAGGGTTCCGCCACCAAGAGACGTACCGGAAACTCTCTCAAAAGAGCCGTCAGAGTTCACTTTGATTATAGACACACCTGAACCAATGTTGACTAGCAAACATGGATATTCAAATTCAGTGGGCTTGTCAAAGCTAACGCTAAATTGTGGGGGATTTGGCGATGGCCTTGGTAATTCTTCCTGGGGTATAGTAGTCTTTTTGTGTTTCTTGTGGCTGACGGAATAGACGAGTTCGTCCGAATACCAGAAGACCTCCTTTGGGATGGAGGTAATGAACTGCAAGCCGGTTATCAGACATTCCATTTCTTCTTCTTTAGCAACCGCAGTCTTGAGTTGTTCTTCAAAGACATCACCGAGCTTGTGAGCGCCTCCTCCGGTCATAACTATCTTGATACTGGCTCTCATTTGGTCAAGACTGACGTCGTTGACATTTGCAGACTGCTCTATGAGATTCCTGAGGAAATCTATACAGTCCTCTATATGCTCAGTTTCGAACTTGACAAAGTTGAGCTGTCCACCCGGAATATGTTTCGATCTCGACCGGCCGTGGCTGCCAAATGGCGGTCTAGTTTTATTTGTGGGATGTGATGAGCTACTCTCAACATCCATATAGCTGCTTGCTGAACTGTTTATAGGTGATACCGGAACACATGTTTCGTTGCTGACCGGCTTGAGGATGTTTGGAGTGAGCGTACCATTTGGTTTAGGAGAAGGTGGGGCTTGTTTGTACGGCGGTGGACTGCTATCCTTTCTACTTGCTCTCCTCTTTGAGCTCCTGGAGAAATAGACACACTTCGCCAAACTACCACCAATCTAAAGCGGCTATTTAGTAAGGGCAATAATGTCAGCATTGAACTAACATCTAAGGCAATATGAGAAACTGATTCTGTGTGGAATGGGAGGTATATTCCCCGACTATCCTTATCCTACGGTAATCAAAGCGTGAGCTCTCGTTCGCTGAACAAGTAAAGCGGAAACAAACCTCGGTAATATCATCTACGATCTCTGCACCTCGAGTGTCTACGCTTAACCTGCTAATATCTGGTATTTCTGGATAGGAATCCATTTCGTGTTGATCAATGCTGTTGAAGAGCTACCACGATTCAATTTAGATTAGTAATTTTATTTTCTTTATACACGCTACTAGCTGTTCTATTCTATACCATCAAATTAAAGTTCTCTTCAACTCCGCCGCCGTTTTATAAGAAGAACCTTAGCTTTTACAGTAACGATATGAACAGAGTGCTTGCAGCTACTAGAAGCCGTTTTATAGCAGACTTAAATGCAAATTCAATCAAGAATTGGACCATTGTATTAGGAAATCAAGCGTCCGGTGGGTTGTTCATGCAGTAATCTAGTAATAAACTCAACATAAACAGATCTAGATAGCTTGGCATCTTCTATAGCTTTTAGCTATCTATCTACATTGAAAGATTCCCCTGTGGTACTCAAAAACACTGTACCTGTCATACAATCAACAAGAGAGGACTTGAACCTCCGTCCAGAGAACAAACTAGCGTTATCAAACGCAAAAATAGACCTATCACAGCTTACGTTTTACTCAGATATTAGTCAGAACATAGATCCAGCCACAAATTACGCACTTGTTGATCATTTCGCCTTAGACAATCAATGGAAATCACCAGAATCAGACATTGTAGCAGTGATTGATCACCACGATGGCGCACCCGAAAGACACCCTTCTGCTTTATTATGGGATATCAGGACACCTGTTGGTAGTTGTGCAAGTCTCGTCACTGACAACTTCAAGAAGGTTTGGTCACAATCTGAGATAGAGATAGACATAGAGAGATCTATCGCAGATTTACTTATTCAGGCTATAATAATTGATACCAACAATCTCAAGGAAGGCGGTAAAGCTCAACCAGTTGATTACGAAGCTTATGATTTCCTTCTTCCAAGATCATCATTCGGTGATGGTGCTACTAGCATGACAGTTTCTACCGCATCAAACACTCTCACTGCAGGTGTTTTCAACAATCTCTCAGATTCTAAAAATGACGTATCGGCATTAAACACCACCCAGCTACTCAAACGCGACTACAAGCGTGTATACACCAACGATGGATTAAGCGTCGGTCTCGCATCAGTTCCACTCAGTTTGGACACGTGGATCGAGGAAAATGCAGGAGATATGGCGATATTTGAGAAAGAAATTCAAAAGTTCACAAGTGACGACGGGAAAGATGAAGGTCCACTCGATTTGTTAGGTATAGGGACGAGTTACCACGACAAAAACAGCAAGAGTGGTCATAAACATAGACGAGAGTTGCTTCTCCACGTCCCAATGTCTAGTAAACTAGCGGGAGTGTTTGGAAAACTCAGAGAGGGTATAGAGAGTAACGAAATTCTCAAATTGAAGGTGAAAGATCTTCATCTCGATTTGGCTGATAGTGTGGCATACACGCAAAAGAATAGTGACGCTACACGCAAACAATATATGCCAGCGATACTATCAGTAATTGATGATATAATGTGAACTTAAATGTATATCTTTTTCTTAATAACTTTGTGTTGGCAATGTCGCTCATACGGCCATAGACTTGAAATAGATCTTAAAGCTAATAACTTAAGCTCTCAACAGGTTGATAGATTGTCATAGAATTTATTTGAGAATCTGACGATTTATCTCCTCTCATCTCCACCATCATCATCTGAAATAATGTCATTAAAAGTGGGAATCCTCAGTATAAATTAATGAAATCTAATATTTTTATTAGGAATTTGATAGTGTATTGCGGGAGACAGTTGTACACAGGTCAACGCTATCAAATACCAGAGTAGAGAGAATAACTTATATATGCTCAAAGAATTTGGCAGTAGGTAATTCGATCCACTTATCTCACTTAATAAATAATTATTAGATGGGCTCACAACATATGGCCTCTTCCATTCTCGAAGCGCATAAGGAGAGGAAAGCTAAGAAAGTTTCCAGTTTATACACACTTCACGCGCTCGTACAGCAGGGACATAGAGCTATAAGGAAAGGCAGTCGTGAATCAGATGATTGGAAAACGTTTTTGAGCGCTATAGAATCAATTTTGGGTGATTTCTTTGATGAATCTATCAAAAGACTCGATAGAGAGCTTAAGGTGGGGTTATTTGACGAAACGTCTCTTAATGTTAACCCCAAATTAAAGGAAAAGTCACTTAAAATACTAAAAATGTGGTCGCAAATGGGCATCTTTAATAAACCTTTATTGGAAATACTTATGGAGAAGATTAACAATAATAAAAATATTTTAGAAAAAGGTGCTTTTATAAATTTATTAATAACTTTAGATAAAAGTGTATTGACGTTGTGAAATTTTAGATACGGAGACATCTAGGAGGTCTAGAAGTGAAAAACAAGAAGAAAGTACACCAACTGATAGTAAAGGTGGATTACCACCTAATATTTTAGCATTCTTGTCAAATATACCAACATCGTGGGTTATTGTTTTAAAATTGGCATGTCAGACATCTCATTTTAACCTCGCAGAGAGTCAAACACTCCTTCAGTTAGCTCGAATTTGAAAAGAGAGAGATCTTACGATGACAGGGATAGAGCTAGAGATCCTAGAGATAAATACAGAGATAGGGAGAGGTCAACTGATGATTACGAATCAAACAAACGTACTAGAATAGATCCAAGAACAAGGAGACCAATTGAAAATCATAACGAAACAAAATTATACAATCAACAAACTGCAAATTCTCCAATAAATCAATTTCAAGAGAATAATAATAATATAAATTATACGAATAGTGATTTACAAAATAATAATAAAACAGTTGATGCATTAGCTAATTTTAATTGGAGTCAATTTGATCCAATTCAACCTGCTGCATGGATAATGGCTGGTAAAGCATTCGAGAAGACATTCGGTTTTGTTCCTTCAAATGAACAAATAGGTAGTTGTGCATTCATGTGGGTTTATTATACGAATATGCAGAATATGCAATTATCACAACAACAACAACCACAACCACAACCACAACAATTAGAGCAATCAGAGTCAAGATCAAGATCGAGAACGCCAGAAGAGGATTAAAATTAGTTATATAAATACATTACGACGTGCTTCTCTTCTACAATATTTCCTCTAGTTTATAAAACGAGTGTAAATAACTATAAATATCAAAATGCAGATCATTTCATTTACTATATATGCGTGTCTTCCACTAAATATCAACGCTGAAACAGATAACAGGAAGAATGCGATATTTTCTAACCATGTTTTCCTCTGCGACTGACTTGATTCCAAACGATTGACTTGTTTGTTTGTTATGAGGAAATACACCATTAGACTGAATGGAATGGCTAGCAACGGATTGTGATCTTCATAATCTAAACCGAATAGGCTAATTAATGGGTCTTTAATCCAAACTATAGTCATTGGTATGTAGAAAGGGGACAAGAGTATGATCAAGACCTTGATTGACATTGCTATTGGATTGGAATTACCTGCAAATAGTGATAAAATACCAATAAAACTGAGCATGACTTGTTGGGGTATTACTAATACAATTGTTATATTCAGAATAACCAGTACTATCTCTACTTTTCTCGAGCTTGCAAATTGTGGAAGGCGTATTCTAGCTAGTGAAAATACCATCGACAGTATAGAAATAACAACAGAAGCACCACTGACCAAACCATAGGATGCAAGCAACAGTAGTGGAGCTATAAACCACAACCTTATATCGTGTAGGCCAATGAAATAAAGGGTTAAACTACTGTAAGACGAGCTGACCAAAATGCTGATCACTAGAACAAACGAGAATACAATCATTTCACGTCTAAACACCATCGTCAAAGACTTAATGAAGTTTTCACTCGTTCCAGATGAATCCAGAGCCTTGAGTTGACGTCTAAATGCCACACACCAAATACCCAAAGCAAAACCAATCAACGCTGATCGGTATCGTGTACCCCACTTTGCAATACTTGCTAATATATCCACGCCGATTGTGAGCTTTTGAAAGGGAAAGCAAGACTCGGTATTGAATGTGTCAGCGAATATCTCCAATGATAGTCCAGCATCATTAGAAGCGCGACCAGAAGTGAGGTACGGTGAATGAGACAGGTGTGATTCTAACATAATCTTCCCATTAAGTGAGGGGTGATAAGTCAGTTCAAGGCCTTTGGTTGATTCTACAACATGTTTGAGAAGTGGCTGAAACAACTCCTTTTTATTGAACTGTGTCGATACGCACGGCGATTGCTCCGCTTCGATTTTGTAAACCAAAAGAGACGTCGCTGGGGCATTGACAACTCTATAATTTCTTCTTAGAGCGAGCATGCCACTTGTCTGAGAGATGAGTGGTACGGAGGAAAACAACAAGCGTGCAAAAGATGCGTCGACTCTAGTCTCCTCGTTTGTTGGTGCGAATTGAGATGTCATCCAACTACCTTTCCTATTATTATTCGTTTTGAGAACGACCACACTCTCATCATCTCGCAACGTATCTGAATCTGCGTCTAGCATATACAACGATTGTTCCTCGTCGGCGCCATGTCTGACGGGTAACCACTTTTCATCTCTTGGTAGATAAGGCATCACTGCCGAATCCTTAATCGATAAATGTCTACAACTATGAAGTGGTCTGACATTCTTGCATCCAAGTATCGTAATTGGGGGCTCTCCCTCTTCGAATTCCTTGTAAGCAGGCTCGGGACTAATATCAGTAAGTAGTCTGATTGTAGGAGCCACATCACCCGTTACCCATTTCGGGGGCGGCTTGCCTAAAGACCATGCCGCACTATTCCTTGTGATATTAACAGCAGTAAACGTACCCGAGGACATAGATGCGTTGATATCAACGTCAAACGTGTCATTCAGAGTATTCTCGTATACTATCCCGGTTAATGACTTTTGCCATATATTCAAGACGCTCTCTTTGGGTTTCAATTTTGTACTCTTGTTCGAGTCGATCGATAACAAGACAGCCCTTGCTAATTTGCGCCTGAGCTGATCACACCATACGATAGCTTGATGGGATATAGGTGCCCAGACTCCTGGTATAGATGTTGAAAGAATACTCAAGGAATTATGACCAATAGGAGCATATGTGACATCTGCAGGCAGGAGGGAATCAGCCGAGCCACCGCTGACAGCAATATTGACACTGGCGTTATAGCGCTGGTCATATAAGCTAGCCATGTTCCTCGAGAAGGGTGTAGGTGGCATAGCATGCGGTGTGCTCAGCGAAATCACCAAGTCTACCAATCCTGTCCTGTATTCTGGAAGGTTAAAGAGCTCATTGACTACTATGCCGCCCATAGAGTGTGCTACGACTATAATAGATTCAGGCGGTTGATTTTGATGTGTGTATTGATTGAGTATATAGTCTATCGCTGCGAGAATGTATTCAGCTTGCCGCCGTATGGTACCGGCGTGGAAAGCAGAGAGTTCTTCGTTGGTATCAACTGTCTCTGTTGTTATTTACTTGTATATGTTAAAGAACGAACCTACCAGTCCAGAAATCAGGCGGTGCACCTGCCTGAGACTCTAAGTAGGAGTTTGGAATACCGTAACTGCTGTAGTATTGTTTGGCCAATTCAGCTGCAATAGAACGTCCTTGCTTGTATGATCCAGCATTCCCAGGGATAAACAACACCGGTACTCCATTAGGCTGGGTGTATTGTAAGAGACGTAATACATATTAAGAAATACACGCACAGAAATATCATTGTTTAGATTCCAGGCTCTATCCCTATACAAATATAGTCCATATGTCATAGCGTGCTTAGAATCTACAAGCTGACTGTGGGGTATATAATCCGGCCTCATATACGCCATTCTGCATCCACTTTCAGCATGATTTGACTTTAGAATGGCTATTAAGGCTATCCAGGCCACGACGAAGATCGTCGCCGTGCGTAAGATCATGGTTTGATAAGGAGCACTATCTCATAGTATATTTTGGTTATTACCTAACAAAAATGCATATATTTATATCAAATGTTCGGACTAAGCCAGTCATAGCGTATACAATCATCCATTTCGTGGACGCTCGAAACGAATTCACGAGCTTCCATCCATACCCACAACTACGCGATGTTAGTAATAATAGCTGATAATGTAGAGAACTTCACCTTTAACATAGCACCAAGGTTTCCTTTATCAACTTGTGCGTAACTGCCAGATGTACCGACCTTCTTGCCAAGTTGTCTGAGAATAGGTATAGCAGCCTTGAATAGATCCATATTAGGATCAAGTTGACGCCCAATTCCCTCTAACAATAATATAGACAGCACAGTATTAACGAAATCAGCTTCCATTTTAACATGGTGATCGCGCACACTCGACAAGACCTGCGAAAGGACCTCCGATAGGCGTATCTTAGCTAATGAGAAAGTCTTGCTTTTCACACCGAGAACAATATGTTGCATTTTCAATGCAAAAGTCTCCTTATCTTTAGCCAACTCGGGACATCTCGAGCGTTCAATCATGAGTTGACCGACACGATATCCGTCAAAATGCGAAACAGCTTGGAACAACTCCAGGAAATTGTTGCGGTTCTTGTCATCCAGCTCGGTTATTAAACCAGTGTCTAAAAATACAATCTCAGGTTGGAAGCCGTCCTCATTCAGTTGACGAAGTTTCATAGTCCACTGTTGCACGGCCTCCTCGTCATCTCCGTGTTTGTTGATCTGTTTGGCCAATGGAAGAAGAGCGTTCATCACTTCTTGAGATGCTTCATTCGTCGTCAAGTCTGTCGTTGATCGTGGACGCGATATCAGAGACGATAATACATTCTTAAGGAGGTCTATTGATGTTGGCTTGTAGAACTTAATATAGATGTTACCAGGGTGGAGATCAGCATGAGCGAAATTGTCTATTAGAAGCATATTCTAAGAGCAGTTAGACACATTACGATTACCTAGTAAACACTTACCAAGAATGCATCTAAGCCTAAACCTGCTATGCGTTCTTCAAACCCACCACCACCGAACTTCAAGAATGTTTTCAATGGGAGCGCGTCTTCAAACTCCTCAACAAGTACATCTTTTGCAGATAGCGCAAATACAGGCTTTGGGAAGCTTGCTGCACCTCTGCGTTCTCTGAAGTTATCCTCAAACCTGCCCAAATTGGACGCCTCAACGCTCAGATTTAGCTGTGACTGCATGAGTTCTCCAAACACAGCGACTTCCTCAGGAAGTGAGAGCCATTTGATGCCTGGAAACAGCGATAGAACTGAAGCACCACAATGTAATATAGCCAAATCGCGTTCGATTAACTCCGTAACGTGCGCTGTTTGAGTGTTAGTGGGACTCATTAAAGTGCTAATACGCACGATGTATAACTTTGACAGCTACATGTCTTGACGAGGTTATTAGTTCCTGCGTGGTATCCTGTTGATTCTGGTAGTTGTTCAAGACGTTCGTAATGAAAGTGACAATCCAACTATCATCTTCATGTCTGTGCGCGACTCTCCAGTCGTCCGGTATAAACTCTTCGCGTAATTTTCCCTTGTAAACCTGCGCTATTGCACCGCAACCGATTGGCTTGTCATCGAACTCTTCGAAGATATCATCGAGCGATTCTGCATCCGAGTAGGTTGACGTCAGAACTCTACGCGTGTGTCTGATGCTATGTGGGTGAGCAGCTGAATGTAGTCGACCTAGTATATGACATAAGTCTGGGGAAAACAAATCGGTACGAGAAGCAGCCCATTGACCGAGCTGTTGAGCGTTAATTAAGTGCTATGCTATGTGACACGCGATACCGACCTTAATGAACGTTGGACCAGCTTTGGACATTTGTTTGGTGAGGATGCGATACCATAACGTCGAGTTTATCCATAGAAGGGGTAAGGACGCAAACACGGGTACGAATAAGACGCAGAGCCATATCAGCCGCCTGAGTGTCAATATTGGCTCTAAAATGTATATCTTTAAGGGAGATCTCTTTATTGGAGTAGCTGTGTCTGGCTTGTATATTCGCTGAGAAGACTGCCGTTTTGGTAGTGTGTGATATGCTATTGGTAGGGTTGCTACAGGTAAACTGTATAGCAAATATCGCCGTCCTAATCCGTATCGCAGCCTACCAAACGTCATCGTATGTATCGAAGAAGTAGATAAAGATTTATAAAGTAAATAATCATGTTTACACAATGTAATTATATATTTGCGTAGAATCTGAAAGGAGGAGTGCTAGACCATATGATAATAGCTGTATATTCCATATTATCTCGAATATCAGCCTCTGAGTAGAGAAAAACTAGAAGCCATAGAAAGATTGAGCTCTTAGTTCACATTTAATGGCATCTCTTCAAATTTTACGATTTAGAGTAGCCAGATATCACTTGAGAAGACGCCGTTCATTCAGACGAGCGAGATATGGACGAAGCCACTCAAGTGGGTATTCTGGAGTATAATCTAAGCATATTAATGCCTGAACAGCGCGAATTGAACAGCTTTGTTGAGCAAGAACAAGCAAAGGCTAAATTGCAATCTTCTACCCACACATTCACAGAAATGTGTTGGGACAAGTGGGTATCCCAGTTCTACGCTACTATATACTAAATATACAAGGTGTATCACCGGATCTATCGGTTCACGCTTCTCAAGAGGAGAAGAGACCTGCCTCGTCAATTGCGTCGACAGATTCCTGTGAGTTTGACGATAGCTATATAGTGAGTACAGTACTCACGCAAACTTAGTGACACATCACTTTACATTGTAAAAGCATTGGATCAGCAACGACAACAAGTACAGCCACAATAGATTCCTTTTTAGTCTGATTTGTTCCTGATTATCGTCCGATTGTGGTAGGCAGCATCTTATATCTGCACAGATTGTATCATCGTTACCGGGTGATGTCCCGAGTTTTGCCGCGAGAATTATAAGCTGTGAGCTTGAAACGTTTATCAGTTAGGCTGTTACGTGTTTGACAGTTGAGTTTAGTCTTCAAGTTGACTATGAGATGTATTTTCTTATGACTTGATTAACTGTGTTACAGCTCCAGATATTAAGGTACTCTAGGAACGACATAACGTATACAACCTTCATGGATGTCCGCACTGCGAAACATTACAACATTTCCACCTATCTTACACTCATTTACAGTCAGCTGTAATTTGAAAAATTTCACGATATTTGCTGCAGCATGTCTACTTCTCTATAGTGAACTAGAAAACCATTATTATTATTATACCAGGGTAAAATAATATTATACTTATACAATCAACGTAAATCTACTCAATCGACTCAATCACGCAATTCTTAATAAAGTTGAACAACCAGTCAACATTACAACGTAAGCAATTGCGAAATGGATAACAAATTTACTTAAGAGAGGCTACCTTCTTGTTAATCCAACACACTCAACTACCAAGACCTACTATGTCCGCAACAAAAACAATCCAAGAAACCGCCAAACACGTCTCAGCCGTCCCTGCGACATTTAATCCATTCTACTCGCATGATCCAACAACAGCTGATGATGAAAACTACGAATACAATTTCCTCAAACCAAGTTTCCCAGATGTTAAATGGGCACCATTAGAACTTCAAGACGTCACTGACAGGGGATTCTCTGCCGACAAGTCGAAGAAGAATTTACTTTCTGCTGCAACAAAGGTAGACAACATTGAACCAAGCATTGGTACTGAATTATCAGGTATCAACATCTACGAATTGACTGACGCACAGAAAGATGAACTGTAAGGGTATACTTTCGAGATATAACATTCTGACAATTGCTAGTGCTCTCCTTGCTGCTGAAAGAACAGTCGTAATCTTGCGTGACCAGCCAATTGACATACACAAGCAGCTCGATGCGGCTAGATATTATGGACCATTGCACAAACACGCTACAACCAGTGTACCAAAGCAAGAAGGTCTTGAAGAAGTTCATGTTATCTACTCTGATGGTGCCAAACGCCCAGATCCTGCTGCATTCACGAAGACTGAATTGTTCCATTCTGACGTCACCTATGAATTGCAACCACCATCGACGACAATTCTTCAAGTGCTCACAGCACCAACTGAAGGTGGCTCAACTATCTGGTCATCTGGTTATGCTGCTTACGACTCCTACTCTAATACATTCCAGCAATACCTCGAGACGCTCTACGCTTCTCACTCCGCTCACGAGCAATACAACGGCAGTTTGCAAGCTGGAACTAACCCAAGAAGAGAACCAATTACTACACTCCATCCAGTTGTAAGAGTACACCCAGTTACCGGCTGGAAGAGCATATTTGTTCAACCAGGTTTCACTAGATCATTGTTCACCAAGAAGGGCGACAATGTCGTTCCAATTCCAAAACACGAATCTGACCACATCCTCAATCTCCTCTACAGACAGATCGCCGATCAAGTCGACTCTCAAGTGAAGGTTAGATGGGGCAAGGGTGATATTGGTGAGTATTGCATCATCTCGATAATACCATAGCTGACGTGATGTAGTTGTTTGGGATAACAGAGTATCAGCCCATGCTGCAACTTTCAACACATGGCCTCAGACTCGTTTAGGTGTTAGAAGTAAGTTTTTTCATATCCAACCTCACGACGACATACCTAACGTATCTTTAGCTACTCCACACGGTGAAAAACCACGCAGTGTCGAAGAACACAACGCATTGAACCTCCCATCTGGCTTAGCCAGATCGCGTCAAGAGCAAGTCTGGAAGGAACAAGGATTGCAAGACACAAATGTACCAGTAAATCTCAACAAAGCTAAGGGATACAGCGATTAGATAGATAACATACACATTTTGTTCGATTTCCTCACGATGTTTTACTTATGAATGATTTTATCAAAATATTATTATCTTACTGCAATGTTCTAAAAGTACATGATAAATACAATACTAAAATGGTCGAGGGAAATTATTTGTTCGAGTGCGGCTAAAAGAAAACTGTTGAAACATTTTTAGGACACCTTGATCACTCTCTCTGCGTTCGTTATTATCCCATTCGCGCTCATCTTCGTAAACCTCCCCTAAACCCATTTCTGGTGATTTCATAGTGCGTTTAGATGGCATAATAGATTCTGACATCTTGTTGACAAATATAGATCCTGCTTGATCGTTCGGCATCCACTTAGGGTTCGCTGCCTTGAAATTCAAAACACTCTTCTCGAGTTTACCATCCTCGCTCATGAGTTTGACGTTTTGAGCATCCTTAGGTGCGCCAAACTGGGTGGACTTAGCGATGGTTTATAGAAATAATATCACACCTACCCTTTTATTACCATGTCTGAGGAAATCGAAATGGGCGAATGAGCATATATACCCTAGCTGGTCAACGTGAACAGTAGATTGGGAGATGAAGTCGATAATAGCCGGTGACGATTTTGGAAGCGAGTAGTAGAGGATAATCGGTGTGAACAACACTGAGAGAATCTCCTGGAGGAAGATGGCGATTTTTAATTCAAATAGCCTTGAAAACTCAGCATGCACTTTCTTTGAATGCATCTGTCCTTCCCATTCCTTTGGAAGATGGTGCGTAAATGCACAAGCGCGTCTCAACAACCTCTCTGGATCGTTGACTTCGTTGTCAGCTGGTATCATACCTCTAGCAACAGCAAGGATTGTACCAAAGACACCAATATAGAATACAGTAGTCCGTTGAGGAGTTATTTCGAAGTGTAAGAACATGTCTACCGAGAGGTTAGATATAACATCACAAAGAATCCCCAACATACCTGGATCAATCACGGAAGCTAATATAAAGACAGCAGCAAAGGAACCAGCAACGAAGGCCACAAAGCGTGCAATAATTGCAATTTCTGAGTTAGGAAATTGAACGATATACTTCTGGGCATCGTCGTATGATAAACTGAGACGCTTTTGAAATAGATGCTGGAGCTCATTAAACTCTCTGAATTTCCACTGTGCCAACTCAGTATAGCTCCTTGAACCAATGGATGACGGATTCTTGTGATATTCCTCAAAGTACCTGAAGAAAGAGTAGAAGAGTAGGAATATAACAAGAATAGGGGCTAGCAATGCATTAACGAATGCTAATATAGCAAAACGCTTTCTGAGTCTGTAAAGTGTTAGCTATGTTTAACGAAAGGTCCTTGCACTTACTCTTGTACATTGCGACCACGTGATGAAGACTGCAATATATGTGCTTTGACCTGTCCCTTCTCATCGAATACATGTCCTAATAAGGCAAATGAGAGATTCCATTCAAGCGTCTTGGTGAGACCATTCGATGTTGCAAAACTGAGCACTTTCTTCAGCAATTTATTACGTATTGGTAGATCAAGGTTGAGTAGGTCCTTGTTGAAAAGTGCTATTAGGTAGTTCTCCTGGCGCATAATCCTGTTCGCGACGTCCAGGACGTCTAACTTCGCGACAGGGCCATGTGAGACGCCAACACTTGATATCGCTGTGAGTGGATTTGACTGCCTTATATGTGATATCCTAGAGACGATTTCCTCCCATGAGATTGTTTTGACGTCAGTCTAGACGACTGTGAGACATGCAAAAAGAGTAAAAACTGATGGCTCACATTAGGTATGCGCAGGATATGAGTGTAGAATCTGTACATATCCACCAACGGTTTGAGTGACAGGATAAAAGTGAGGACTTGATATATATAGAAAATACCGAATGCGAGAAGCCAAATCCAAGTGATAAAGGAGAAACTAGGATGATGTCAGATAGATCGATAAGCATTGAAGGACACACCTAGATGCGCAGTGTGGGATAACAATATCTGAGAGACTGCCATCGTGGCTGATAGCAGAGTAGTCAATGCAACCAAATAAGAAAGTTGAGAATAAGAAAACGAAACCAACGGTAGCTAGATTCAAAGCTTTCGTTAAAACTATGCAATAAATACCTTTGTTGAGGTAGTAACTATAAGCCTGGTGGTTACGTCAACGAGATAGTGCATGAGTAATCGCTACTAACATCCTGTAAGAACTTATCGAGATTTTGCACGTTCACCCATTTCCACATAGCGAGCTGATAAGGAGACATACCCCTGCTAACTGGCCTATGCTGATGGAGAGGTAAAGGGGTATCTTGCTGACTATGGGTGTATTTTATAGGGGGATTATCGTCTAGGCTATTTCGCTGTTCGCCTTCTACCAAAATACTTGCTGGTGGGCCGTCGTCATCGTCTGTATGGCGTGGGTTGAGTTCGACGGTTTCTTGAATATCTTGCTCTTGATCATCTATAGGATCGTAGTGCGATCTTCTAGAATTCATTAGCATATTTAATATTGGTGTGCTGAAATCCATTGTGATGGTTGATAAGCAGCTTTCGTTATAACAACCAAGATGTGAGTAATTGATTAAATAGGAAATAAAATATTCTCTAATAAACTAAAAGGTCACGTCTGATCGTCAAAGGTTTACCAACGACTGCAGATAACAACGCATTAAGAACGCACTTTGGTAGCAGGGGTGCTACCATCACAGACGCTAAAGTCGTTTTCAAGAAAGGCACAGCTGTCGGTACAAGTAAAGGCAAATCTCGTGGTTTCGGTTTCGTTGGTTTCAAATCCCCAGAAGAAGCCAAAGAAGCTTTGCATTTCTTCAACAAAACCTACTGGGGGACTTCTAAGCTAGAAATTGAAATCGTAGAGGATAACAAATCTATACAAGAGCAGCTCCAAGATGGAAAAGCTCTTAAAGCCAAACGCAGGAGAAAAGAAGGCAAAGAATCTGACAGCGAGGAGGAAGAATCAAACAAGAGAGTAAAAGTACTCAAACCAGTTCACCTGAAAGCCATTGAGATGCAGAAGGCAAAAAACAAAGCAACCAAAAACTCAGATTCTGAGCAAGAAGGTGGTGATGACAATACTGAAATGTCGGATTTGGAGTACATGCGCGCAAAAATGAAGAGACGCCACATTCCAGAAGAAACTGATGAGGCGCCTAAAGAAGAAACTCCACAAGAGACGACCCAGGATGCTGAAGCGCGTAAACAAGCCGAGGTTATCGACCAAGTCATGGAAACTGCCCGTATTTTCCTCCGTAATTTACCATTCAGCTGTACAGAGGATGATCTTAAAACTGAATTCTCTAAGTATGGTGTCGTCAACCAAGCACATGTACCTCTCAGCAACGACTCTAAGACACCTATGGGAGTTGCTTATATATCTTTCGCGTCACCAAATGCTGCAGTCGCCGCATTCAGGGCGGCTGATGGTTCCATCTTCCAAGGAAGATTGTTGCATGTTTTGCCAGCCGTAAACAAGCGTCCACCACAGGATCTATCGAAAGCAAGCTTCAAAAAGCTTCGTAACAAGGACAGAAAAGAAGGTGCCGAAAGTAGAGAGTTTAGTTGGTCTGGTTTATATATGAATGTGCGTGTTGAAGATTAAAGTTTCTTAAATTCCAATACTAACTCACCCTAGGCAGACGCAGTTGTCAGCTCCCTTGCAGCCAGACTCAACGTTGAGAAAGCAGAGATACTCAGCTCAGATTCTTCATCTAATCCTGCCGTCAAGGTAGCCTTGGCTGAGACTCATGTCATCAACGAGACTAAAGGATTTTTGAAAGAGCAAGGTGTCAATCTAGATGCATTTTCACCAGAAAACAGAGGTCCTAGATTGGAGAACACATTGCTCATTAAGAATATTCCATTCGGTACGAGTGTCGATGATCTTGATGAAATGTTCAGGCCATGTGGTGAGATCAGCAGATTACTTCTTCCGCCAGCTGGCACTATCGCCATTATCGAGTACTTGCTCCCCAACGATGCTCGCACAGCATTTAAAAAACTAGCATATAAAAGAGTAGGAAACTCTGTACTCTATCTCGAAAAAGCACCAAATGGAATGTGGGCTAAAGATGCACCATCTGGCGCAATTGCAGCAGGTGGACCTAAACCAGTTGAGGTTGTTGACAAGGAGACTCCAACTGACAAGGTCGCTGCTGGAGAGGAGGAAGCAGCCAGTACATTGTTCATCAAGAATATCGCTTTCAGCACCCCAGAAGCAAAATTGGCATCAATTTTCTCTTCCCTTTCGGGATACAGATATGCTAGAATCCAAACGAAGCCTGATCCAAAGAGTGCCGCGAACCGACTCAGCATGGGATATGGATTCGTCGGTTTTGATAATGAAGAGCATGCAAAGGATGCACTGGCAAGTATGCAAAAGTATGTCCTTGATGGTCATTCTCTACAAGTTAAATTCGCTCAACGTGGCAAAGACTCCGAACCTGGTGCTGCAATGGGTCAAACGAAGACTACAAAGATGTTGGTCAAGAACGTGCCGTTCGAGGCTTCAAAGAAGGATATCAGGGAGTTGTTCGGTATGCATGGTCAACTGAAATCTGTAAGATTACCACGCAAATTCGACAGGAAGACACGTGGTTTCGCTTTCTTGGACTTTGTTACTAGAAGGGATGCTGAGATTGCATATGAGAGTTTGAAACATACACATTTGCTTGGTCGTCACTTGGTATTACAATGGGCTGACGATGCTGCAATCAACGACATAGACGCACTTAGAGAAAAGACAGCATCATCACGTTCAACCAACATGCCAACTAACAAAACGAAATTCGTTGGACCTGAAGGACTTGCACTTGAGGAACTCAGTGATTAGAATATTTAATATGAATAGATGCATTATTTATTTATTTTTACTTTTTTGTCTCTTTCTTTATCGTAAACAACCAAGTGGTAGATATGACGCTACCACAGTATAAGCTATCAGCCACACTAGAAGGACATACGGACGATGTGAAATCAGTGTTTGCTTGCAAAGATAACTCAATCTTATCCGCCAGTAGAGACGGTACAGTGAGGAGGTTCGCAGGCGATAACTACGACTTAAAGGGGACATACCTTGGACATATGGGCTACGTCAATAGCGTGCACTACATGGAAGGTTTGTGCTATCTCACTCATCTTTCAAAAGTAACGATAAGAAGACAGTGATTTGATCATTTCAGGAGGTTCAGACTCCCGTATACTTATACACGATAAAGGACGTGCTGAGAAACCACTCGAGAGCCTTCTAGAGCATTGGAATAATGTTTGTTGCTTGGATACGCGTGGAAATACTATCGCAAGTGGTAGTTGGGATCTGACCGCACGCGTTTGGAACGTTGCTGGAGGACACTATGAGCAGGTCAGCAAGCTCGATAAGCATGATGCAGCAGTATGGGATGTCAAACTCCTCCCAGATGGATCTCTACTTACGGCGTCTGCCGATAACTTCATCAGACACTTCAACCCTGATGGCTCGCTCAACAGGCGTTTTGAAGGCCACACAGAACCTGTACGCGCGTTGGCTATTTTGGACGGGACGTCCTTCTTCTCAGCCTCGAATGATGGCACAATCCGCAAATGGAATCTCAAAACAGGCGAACAGATAGCAGTCTTACCAGGCCATTCGTCTTTTATATACTCACTTGCTATTTTATCATCACCGGACGGAGAAGATTATCTCGTGAGTTGCGGTGAAGATTATGAAGTTAGGGTTTGGTTGGGTGAGTTGTGGCATATAATTAACAATGATAGCTCAACAAATATAGGTGAGACATGCTTGCAAAGTATACTTATTCCTGCTGTGTCTATTTGGAGCGTTTCCGTGCTCCCTAATGGAGATTTCGCTGTCGGCACATCACAAAACCTTATTCATGTGTTTACGACTACTGAGGAGCGCAAAGCCAATTTAAATATCCTTGAGGTGGGTATTTACAGTTAAGTAGTTGTTACAATTAACCCTATCTAGGAATGGGATGCACAGACAAATGAAATCAAAGACAGGTTGGTGAAAACGCTAAACAAACGCATTTCTCACCAATTACCAGACAAACTGGACGCTCAGCGACTAACAAAAAGGCGACTGAGATATCACCAATTGTTATTGATATCGATGTCGACGATGACAAACCAAACCTACAACTGACGTACAATGTTGGTGAAGATGTGCAAGAAGTTGCCGAGAAATTCGTGCAAGCCAATGATCTTTCCGAAAATTACATTCAAAGGATTGCACAGTTCCTTGCTCAAGCGACTGGACAGCCTGAGGTGCAAAAGTCAGTAAAGGAAGAACCAAAGGCTGAGAAGACGCCTATTAAACGATTAGCCGAGATACTTACATCGAATGAGAGTAGGTGCTTAATCTTCCAGTGGGATTTTGATAGCTGATGAATTATAGCTAAGAAAGTTATCATCATGGCTGGTGCTGGTGTATCTACAAGTGCAGGTCTACCTGATTTCAGATCACCTAATACAGGTTTATATGCAAACTTGCAACAGTACAATTTACCATATCCTGAAGCCGTATTTGATATAGATTTCTTCAGAGAACAACCGAAGCCATTTTACGCACTGGCTAAAGAGCTCTATCCAGGTTCATTCTTGCCTACGATTACACACTATTTCTTTAAACTATTAGAGAATAAAGGATTACTGAAGAGAGTGTTCACACAGAATATAGATACACTTGAAAGGGTTGCTGGTGTCTCGGATGATCTAATGGTAGAGGCTCACGGTTCATTTGCGAAAGCGCGCTGTGTAAGTTGCAAAGAACTGAGTGATGGAGAGTATGTCAAGAGCTGCGTAATGAGATCCGAGATACCGGTGTGTCAAGAAGTTGGTTGCGCTGATGACAAAAACGCTTTTGTTAAACCCGATGTGAGTAGAATATAAGAAAGTAATCAACGACTGATTACTTCTAAGATAACCTTCTTTGGTGAAGCGCTTCCTAGGAACTTCTTTGACAAGCTTGATGATGACTTCAACCACTGCGATCTCCTGATTGTCTTGGGTACATCACTTAAAGTCAACCCATTTGCTTCATTGATAAGTTTTGTTGGTGGTGATACACCAAGAGCACTCTTGAATTTGGAACAAGCTGGTGTTTACGAAGGCGGTGGTTTCAGTTTTGATGAAGGCTCAAGAGATATCTTCTGCAAAGGGAAAGTAGATGATGTTGTTGTCAACCTCGCAGAGGAATGCGGATGGAAAGGCGAATTAATGGAGTTATACGAAACTGAAAGACAAGAGAAAGCGAAGGAATTCAACTTGATAGATAGTCTAACAGAGGATCTCTCGAAGATAAAGATGTAATGAATAAATTTGTATAACAGTCAATTTAGTACACACGATAGTAGGAGTAAAGATATACCTTGAATTAATTCGTTGTTTAGCAGATGAAAGCAGTTTGAGTTGCAGGAACTTATTCAGAATCCTCAGAGGCATCTTCCTTAGCAGGAGATTCCTCCTTCTTTGGTGGTGACTTCTTCTTTGACTTCTTTGGCTTCTCCTCTTCTTCTTCCTCGTCGTCGTCTTCCTTCTTTTGGTCTTTTGAAGCTTCGTACTCCTTCTTCTCCTTCTCGTATCTCTCCTTATCAGCTGCAGCTTGTTCTTCGTATGGTTTCTTCTCTTCTGCGCTCATCTCCTTCCATTTGGCGCCAAGAACCTTGCCAACTTCACCGAAGGAGATGTTTGGATTCTCTTTCTTTACCTCTGCGCGGTGTTCTTGTGACTGTAGGGATCGGCGTTAGGAAGGATCTCTAAGGATCTCTAGAGGCTGACTTACCATATACATGTATGCGGAGAGTGCTCTCTTTGGTGCATTCTCATCCTTCTTTGGCTTTGCGGCTTTCTTGGTGTTGGCGCGTGGTTTCGTGTCTGCTTTTGGCATTCTTTATTTTCCTATAAGCAGATCGTTAGTATCTACCGTGATAGTCGCGGTTCTCTCTTTAAGATCACGAACGCGCGTAGCTTTCATCACGCTGGTGCGTAAATATATAAAGAGATAAACGGCTTTCTAAGCTTTATTTACTCACTTTTAGTTATTTATTGAGCTCCTCGCTGTTTATTACGAACAACTGTTTTCGCAGTAGAGCCTGTCAGCCAAACCAGCGATTTTTAATTACGTAGCGAATTAGGCAACTCAGGAAAAGCAAAATCAAAAAATAAAAATTACAAAAAATGGTTTAAAATAATCTTATTGTATTGCATTTATAATTAAATCTAAACCATTTTGGCTTTCTGCCCTAACGCTAAACTCAAGCGTTACACCTGAACCCTCCTCGTATGCCATTCTAGCGCGAGCGAGTGCCTTACCAGCACCACCGCAGACTAAACCAGAGAGTTCCAGCGTGTGTATAGCTGGATTCGTCGCGTTCTGGCTACCACCGAGTGCTTCCATATTTAACAATTCAACAAGTGAATCACAGGCGGCTTTTTCGTCGTTAGTTATTTGTTTTACTATTTCATTAATAAGAAATACCCACATTGCAAGCTATCCAATGCTGTAAGTGAGAAAGTCTCAGTGGCCGCATAAGTCGTGTGCTTCTCCCATTCATTTCCAAATGAGGCGTATGAAGGTTGAACGTAATCGGCAACCTGTAATTCAATATCCTCAATTTGATACTCGTCCTTATATCCCTCCGGTTCAAGATCACCTGTATCTGGATCGACTTCCTTTGAAATGAACGAAAGGGTATTAATGAATGAACCCAATGGATACTCCTCTTCTAAAACTCTCGTGAATGAAACGTAAATTGCTGTTGATCCCATCTCAGAGGTCAACTGCTGTACTGGCATGATGAAGTCTTCCTGTACTTGTTCACTCAAGTCATCAGTTGGTTGCATAATAACGCTGACATCTTCCAAGACATTCTCCGCAATTGTATTTTGTACGTTAAACTGGAAGACGATATGGCTTGCGAAGACATGTTTAATTGCGCTAACAACATATTCAGTTTCACGTTCAGTGAGTTCAACAGGATTGCTAGATGATTGTAAAATAGGACCATATGTAGCAAACTCTGGAATGTTCGCAATTTGTTCAGCGTATTTAGCTGTTGTATCTTCTTTGCTTGCTGCTGCCGTAGGTGCGGGCGAACTTGATTGAGTGACATCAGGTGTGGAAGTACCCATTGCTGATTCATTAACGATAGCTTTGTTAGTATCAATGCGTATTTGTTCCTTGTTGACTCTTGGAATTGCGGAAGCATCGAATGCCTGAGCTGAAGAAGATGGATCGTTGACATAGGCGACCAACTTTGATTCCAATGCACCAATTGAATATGTTGAATCATCCTTTACAGTTCTAGATGCCAACTCGTCATCTTCAATAATACGCATGTACATAGCAGCTCTATCTCTGACTTCATCATCGATATCATCAAGACATCTACCCAAAAGAACCTTGACAGAACGTCTAACACTCTCAGCACCTTGTACGACGTTAACACCGAACTTTGCTAAACTAGAAACAGCAGCTGCTCTAACGATCGCATTCTCTAATACGACCCTGTTGTAGATGTGTCTAATATATTTTGTTGGTTCAAGTGTCTTTGGTCCTTCAACACCCAACAAATGTAATACTCTAACTGACAACTTTGTGAATTCGCAATCTTCAATGAATTCACAGAGATGTGAAAGTGCAGTTTCTTTTGATTCTTCAATATATTTGATCATGTCGAAGATCGCATCAACGACGGCTCTCTTGAAGTCGTAACCACCTTCATCGCGTAAAGCACCAGATAGGAAACCAAGCATAGCTACATGCTTTGATGGGAACTTCAAACATAATGCTCTAACGGCATCAACGACGATAACCTTAAATTCGTCACTAATTTCCAACATGAAACCAGAAATTTGTTTCATTAATCTATCAACTGATGCTTCATTACCGGTCTTAAGAAGTGTTGTAATTGCAAATGTTGCAATTGAGCGATTTGAATCAGTGATGAGATTCTCCATTTCAAGGTTACAAGCAGCTACAGCTTGTGGATGAACTTGAGCGAGCCTGTTCAAGGTTCTGATGGCTGCGAACTTGAGTGGAGTTTTTGGTGTAGAGAGTGCGAGTTGAAGTACTGCGATTGGACGCATGAGATCGTTTGGTTTGGCTCCCTTCCAGTCACAAATTGCTCTTGCAGCCTCAATGGAGACCATGTCGGACTTGTTGCGAAGCCATCCTTCGAGGAGCTCTAACATTGGTCTTTGCAGACTAATAGGCTATTAGCGCGAAATTGTGAGATATAAAAACCAACTCACTTTGGATCCTCATCCATTAAACGAGCTGCATATCTGACCAACATACACAAAGCTAATGGGTTGCGAAGTGAAGATGAACCAGGTGTTGCTAAACCTTGTACCAATTTGGTTACGGCCATTCGATCTTTATCGCGGATAGTGTAGAGTAAAGCGAGTGCGTGGTATTGAGAAATGGCAGAAGTTGATTGCCATGAACCGTCTAAAGAAAAACGAGATATTTCTGGCTTTGATAAGGCTTCTGTAACTTCATTCGCCCATCTTTTGATGATATCTTTAGCTTCTGGGTAGAGGTGGTATGACGAAACGAGAGCGGCGGCTGAAATTGATGGAGACTTATCAACGAGTGCTGTTCTAAAGAAACGTTCGAGTCCTTGTATCATTGAAGGCTGTATGACGTGTTAGAAGAAGACGTAAAAAGGGATGTATACCCACATCCGTGACTCTAGACAAGGCTCTAATAGCGTTAGGTCTGTATATGACGTCCAAATTTGGCTGTATATCCTTCATAATGGAGGAGGTCGCCATGATGACATCGTCTGCGGATGAGCTGAGCTCTTTGACGACGAGGTAGACCATCTGACGGAGAGCAGGCTTGGTGTAGTGTCAGTCGATCTGCTGTACTTATAAAGGGAAGCCTTACGTCCTTATTTTGGAATAGTTTTGTGACCTGAGCTGTAATTAGATGGATTGACGGTAGCTGCTAGTAAAACGCACAGAGAAGAATAGAGAGGTTGACTCAGTCTTGCTGAAAGTCTCACCAATAGATAGCTATGTAGTTGTTAACAGATGTCAGTATATGGTGAGATATTTGAGCATACCAAGTAACTGTAAGGAGACGAATAAGAGTACGTTCTGTAAAGATAAGAATCCAACTCACGCTAGTTTGGTCAATAAAATCCTAGATTTCCTAGGACTTATCGGCGATTGGTTGAATATCCTAGCTTCTTGAAATACAGCGGTCTAGCAAGTTAGAAGAGTGTCTAGGGTATAAATAAACACACCTTATCTTGATAGAAACTACCAACTGAATTGCTGCTCGTTATTTCTTCATTCTTTTTTAACGACATCGTTGTTAGTGACTAACGTTGACGAGTGTATTAGAAAATGGGCGGTGTAAGTTTATTGCTACTATTTACTACAATATACTAACACTATAAGGGTGATTTAAATATGAAGAAAAGCTGGCATCCCATGCTGATGAAAAATCAGCGTGTCGTATGGGATAAGGAGCAGGAAGTTATACAAGAGAATAAGAAGCTGGACCAGCTCAGGAGAGAGAAGCAAGAAGAGAGGCAACTGCAGGAGTTGCAGAAGCTACAGGAAGCCTCCTCTGGTAAGAAAGCCTCTGATAGGATGGAGTGGATGTATGCCGCACCAGCCACTGGATCTGGACTATCAGCAAATGATATGGAAGACTACCTTCTCGGTAAAAAGCGCGTCGACAATATCTTAAAGGGCAACGATGAGGTCAACTTGGCGAACACTCAACAGGACGTCATACAAACACAGAAGGCGAACACTTCTAGGGACACTTCATCGAAGATACGTGAAGACCCTCTACTCTCTATAAGGCAGCAAGAACAAGCTGCATATGAGGCTTTGATCAATAATCCTATCAGACTCAGAGAAATGAGACTAAAGGCTGGCATTCCAGACACTGACTCAAAATCTGAAAAGAGAGCTGCAAAGGAAGAGCGCAAACGCCAAAGAGAGGAGAAGAGAAGGTTAAAAGATGACAGAGATGATAGGCGCCCTGAAAGACATGACAGACCTGGCGATGATCACTATGATAGAAAGAGATATGACGATAGATATTCTAGGAGGGATAGTGACAGATATGATGACAGATACTCAAGAAGAGATGACGATAGATACTCCAGGAGAGATGACGATAGATACTCCAGGAGAGATGACGATAGATACACCAGGAGAGATGTCGATAGAGACTCCAGGAGAGATGTCAATAGAGACTCGAGGAGGCACTCCAGACGCAGTCCTGACTATCGCGATTATGAGAGAGAAAAAAACCGTAGATCAATCTCTCCTCCACGTCAAAACAGACCATCTCCACCACGTCATGAACGCAGTCATAGACCTTCACCACCACAACTGGACGATCAAGAAGCACGTGCAGCCAAACTCGCGGCGATGTCATCATCAGCTAGAGACCTTCAAGCAGAGCGTGATGTCCGCTTGTCAGAAATGGCCAAGAGGGATGCAGAAGAGAACGCCAGAGATGCTATTTTACGCTCTAGGGACGCAAAATACGGTGGACATAACAAGTTCATTGCAGACGAACAACGTAAAGTCTATTCTGGAGAGGGTGGATTAGCCGAACAAATGAGAAGAAGAGGATAATTTATATTAAATCACTTAATGTAACTTTAAACTTGTAAAACTAATAACAAATATAATTCTTTCTTTGTCATTCATTGTCATATGTTTAGAAATCCATTATCTAAGCTCAAGAATAAAGTAAAGGAGTGTGTGTGACTTCAGGATAACAGCGCGAGGTAGATATTACTTCTGTTAGTTGATGATTGAACTTCTTAGGACATATTTCTCTTACAGTCAGGTATAAACTTCGAAAAGTAGTGAATCGTTATCGAACAGAGTAGCTAGTAGCAAAGGTGTCTTGAACTGTCTATGATCAAAACAACATCAAAATTTGCGTTATTTGTTCAGTTGTACCTATTATGATGAATGAATATATAATGTTCTAATGTATCTTGCACTATAGTAGTTGAACTGAATAACCGTTGCTGTGATCAATGATATATAAGACTTTCGCTCGTTTCTGGTTTCTTTGTTTGGAATCGCAGCAGTTTTCGTGAGAAATTTGCTGAATAGTTATGTCAATGCCAACATCCCCTGCTTATCTGCTTCTTGGATTAAGCATACCCCAAAATAAGCTATTAAAATACTATGTATCAATTCGCATCAGCAGACCAAAAGAAAAAAAGTGAAATCGAAAACATATTTCATCGAGAATGAAGTTCTTGAGCTAGTGGGAATACTAAGTACTGTAGTAGTAATAGCTGCAAACGAATTTACTTCCCTTAAGTTACTGTGATCAAGTGATACCTGCGACTATAATGTATACAATTTTTTCACATTGAGCGGAAAGTTAATGTTCAAGTGTACCTCTTTGATGGAGTGAGTGTCTTTACTTTACAAGCTAAAGAGAATTACACGTGCGTACTTTGAATTCGAACTGCAGCATTGAACGGTATCCATCAGAGTTACTAAATCCGGCTAAACTACTAATTCATATATTTAACTAACTAGTAAAGGCAAATTGGCGAATCGCCTCCTGGCTAGATCAAGCTATGTTTTGTCTCTCGCCTTATTCAGTTTTTGACTGATTATATCTCCTCCCAAAAACAAGACAAACATCAGAGCATTTCTATCAGCTGCTTTAATTATTTGTGAGCTCTGTGGGGTGTTCAAAATAGCAAATGCCAAAATAAAGTAAGAGCAACCGTCATTAATTCCTAAAAATCCTTCGAGAAGGCACCTGAAAAGTTTCACTTGTTGACGCGTGTATCAGTATTTTGAACACATAAAACCCCTAGAAGAGACCTTTAATATAATCCTAAGTAGGTTGGTCATTCTCTGAGGGAACTAATTATACAATCAAACATGTTCCTCCTAAAAATTAGGAACACACACATTGAAGGATGAAACTACAGTAAATTGCGTTATAAAAATGCTAGGGGTAATAGCTACTCTGGTGAGACCTTTGAAAAGTTATTTGTACTCGCAGACCATGTCACATAACCTACAATCCTACCACGTCATGGCCTATCTGATTACCAATATAATACACGGAAATTGAAGCTATGGTGGCATTTGTTGCAACAATACATTTATTGTTACGCTTCCTTTGAAATCTGAAATTTTCATCTCCGTTTTCACTGCCGTATTTAAAGTTGGATATATCACACATTACGTTGATTTTCTTTTTCCTTGGAGCTTTACAATTATGGCATCACTTCAATACGTCGCGGACAGCAGTGAATATGATAATTTTGCCAGGTCCAATTTCAACTACAGCCAGGGTGTTAAACTTGGTAACGGCATTGTCAAATGCAGTGGCCAAGGTGGATGGGAAGATAACGGCGACCTTGCTGGAAAGGACACAAGTGAACAAATTGAAAAAGCATTTAAAAACGTCGATCGTGTCTTAAGAAAAGCTGGTTGTAATGGTTGGCAAGACGTTTATTCTGTTCGTTCGTACCATGTCGAACTAAAGAAATATCTCGATAAGTTCGTTGAGGTTTTCAAACAATGGACGCCAAATCACCAACCAATTTGGACTTGCATTGGCGTTACAGAGTTGGGCGCCCCAAATATGAATGTCGAAATTGAAGTTGAAGCATATAACAAGAATGCTTAAATACCAGTAATTTATAACGAATGAATCCGGTTAATATTTGTATAACTGACTTGAAGTGTGATAATATGCTCTTGTTTAAAACTGAGTCAATAATTGTGCTAAATTGTCAACTGGTAACTGTCCCATTATAGGAAGATTTTGTGAGATGTCCCTACGTAATTAGCGGTATCAATGCCTCTCTCATGTTTAGAAGGTCACATTTTCCTCGTAGCAACCCGAACAAAGCTACAAAAAATCCATCTTGACGGAAAAAGAAAATTTTCGAGAAAACAACGAAAAGACTATACCAAGATAGTCCGCTTTCGCGGTACGATTAAGATGTAAAGATCACAACTCCCTGTAGATTGTTAGTTCCAATCAGGAACTGTTTCAAGAGCTTTAACAATGCATAGATCATCTCGTCGAACAAGAAATTTCTTAATATGCGAAATAAACTATTCATTATCTATTGCTACAAGATGAACTGCATTTATCGAGAATGTTAAACATCCACTGACATGATAGAATTCTTGAAACTTAATCGCTAAAGCTCTCAGAGTGACACACATACAAACCAAACATCACACAATAGTTACTTCATCAGCATACAATCTAATCAATTCCATTCTGCGATATTCAGCATCGTTATCTACTTCTGAATCTAAATGCATGAAAAAAAAATAATAATAGAAAGTTCATGTCCAACGCAAACCCATCTAAATAGAAATTGTCTTGCAAACGTTGAATCCATCTGATGCAGTAGTGACGAAACAACCTGGGATTTGTGAGTGCCAATGGACCTCCTTGATATCCTTCTGACCTTGGTGACAGAACATAAGCTGTGGAGGAACCTGTGATTCAATCTCATGTTGTGCCAATTCCTCTTGATCTAACTCAACAGCCAAATCCCAGAGAGTTACTTGGTCATCAGCACCTGATGCAGCCAAGACTGATTGCTCTGTAGCGTGCCATTCAATGGCGGTGATAGCACCCTTATGCCAATCAAAGTTGGCGACTGGGTCTGGTCTTGATGTCATGTTTGGTTTGAAGTTACGGAGATCCCAAACCTTGACATTACCTTCATCACCTCCAGATGCCAAAAGATATTCAGTTTGTTTGTTCCAGTTAATAACATTAACATCCTCATCGTGAGCATCCATGACATTTACGACTGACTTCTTGTTTCTAACACGAGTATCCCAAATTCTGACGGTTCTGTCAGCTGAACAAGATGCAAATACTGTAGCTTCTGATGGTGACCATTGGAGATCCTCAACTGATGATGTGTGGGATGTGAAAGCACCTGATGAAGGTACATAACCAGAGTTTGTGAATTGTGATAAGTGTATGTTACCACCGCAATCACCAGTAAGTAGTCTTAAATCGTCAGTCTCATTCTTTGGTGTTGACCAATCTAAGGCAAAACCTTCTTCACTTCCATGTGAGTTGATCGTGAAAAGTGGCTTATTGTGCTTATTCTTGTCAATCATAAAACCAGGATTACTAAGCGAGAGCATATGTGGACGAAGGTTGAAGATGTGCACTTTACCAGTATCTGCCCATGTTGCGCCTAAGTATGGTCTATCTGGGAAAGAATTTGGTGATGTTGGGTTTACGGTAGCTGGAAGTTTCTCTAGTCTGAATCTATTAATACCACCTCTGTGTGGGATTGACTTGTGCTCAATTGTAGGCTGCTCGTCTGCATTATCGTCGTCGTCTTCATCGTCACTGTCTTCTGATTGTTGAGTCTTCCATAAATTAGCCCAGCGCATAACCATAACCTCATTAGCATCACCAGCTGCTTGTGTACCGGTTGCTACAAACATTTCCTCTGGGTAACTTCTACGCTCGTCGCCTAATCCGTCTCTCATGATATCGAAGGAGAGACAAGGCCATGGAACAGACATGCTATGGAGCATTTCATAAACTGAGTTGTCTGGTTCTAAAATTTCATCCGGTTTGAGTTTATATTGGTGTGGAATGTATGGTTTAGCTTTTGCAGCCTCTGCTTCTGCTTCACCTTCATTTTCTTCTAATATAGGTATTAGAATAGATAAATAAGATAGCCAAGTACTCACCCTGCATTACTTCAACACCATCGTCGTCCTCATTAGCGTTGTCGATAACTTCTCCGTCAGACTCAAATTCGTCTTCGTAGTTGTCTTCGAATTCGCCCATCTCATTGTCAGATTTTTCGTGTCTTTCCTCTCCTGGCCTGCTTTTGTTGATAGGCAAGTCATTTATTGGGGAAGAGCGTCTTTTTGGTGGCATCTTAGTGATTGTAGCGAAGAGAGAAGACGATGAGTGGAATAGCAAAAAATTGAGTGAATAAGAATATCTTAAGAAGTACCAAATATACGTTAACTCAATTAGCAAATTTATTCTTCCTTTACCCTCTTTGTTTTATCATGATAGGACGATGTGAAAGTATTACGATTTGTTAATATGATAGACAGAATCAGTAGACATCACAAACTGTCCGCAATAGCTCACAGCTATTTTGCTAACTCACGCAGGTGTGCGTTTAGGAAAATAAGGTTGTTCCGAGGTCTTACCAGACAGGAAAGACGTTTAGTGTAGTTATAGATGAACTGACCTCCTTACTGTCTGTGGAGCTCTTAGATTATATATACATGTACTATTAAACAGGAACTCGGAATGTTTGACCCAGAAAATGCGAATATTTGAGACAACTATAATGACCACTAGACTGTGAGGGTGATGTTAGTGAACAATAAACCATAAACATACAACAAGGAATAATATGTTGTACATTACAGACTTTTGATATATTCGTCGTCATTCACCATTAAATCAGAGCAATCAGCCATTCGTTCATCGTTACGACCATATACAAACAATGGAAAGAAGACAATCTCAAGGAGAATACCCTCAGTTGGTGCCATTTGAAGCAGAATGGGAAGTCATTTACTCTAATAACATGGAGACTGCCTATCGAGAGTTTGTATACCAGACAAACAAACAGAAATTTTGCTGACAAATTATTAGCCACGCATGTTTAGCAAGCAACAATCTCGCTGCTATGTATATACCGCGCTCGACACTCCTCCCAATATCGGTTGAGCAATCACCAACCACCTCCTCTTTCAGTGACCTCAGCTGGCCTGCTTTTACAAACTCTCAGAGCTCACTGACTAATATGTCACAGTTGAGTTCTACCAGCGCCTCGAAGGAGACGCCTGCAGAGCAGCTCATTCAGGCACAGAAAGAGAGACACCGTTCTAAAATAAACGAAAGAGAGAGGATCTCAAGACAAGGGAAGCAATCCTTGATGCAAGAAATCAAGTCTTATCTCCCAGCTAGAGGCACAAAGAGACGTAGGATCACAGACAAAGAGGCACTCGAATGGTGCAGAGATCTCGTGGTATGCGTTAACAAGCACGATGATGGTTGCCCTTGTAAATTTGAGCCAAGAGATGGTGATAACGCCAAAAATGACAGGTCGAGTGCTGTTACTTTATGAATTACCTTCTGGATGCGAAGTGTAATCTTATCAGATATCTCATTCGCCTTGAAATACCTCAAAATTAGTTGAGAAAATACCATACAATTATACACTTGTAGTCTTACAAATACGATTTCCTGCGTTGTAGCATTCATATAAATATTGAAACATTAGCTAGCTGTTGATCTTTCGGGATCCTTCATCCTATGTACTTTGACTTCCTTGCCGAGAGTGATACTGGACATATCCTGCGGTGTAATAAGCACGTATTGGATACCAGTGGATGATTTTGCGGTATCGATCTTATAGTTGTCAATATTGGCAAACAAGAAAAGTTTCCCTTACCATCATCTTCATACTGATTTTACGATTGACAGCGTCCATGAAAACCTAGAGTTGGATCTTAGAGTAAGAGAAAAGAACAATTTATCACCCACATCAAATTCGTCAAGACATCTAATTGGGCACCCGATAGCTTCCCAGAGAGACAATAGCAGACAAATAGTAGAGAAAGATTTCTCTCCGCCAGAGAGTGACCTGGGATCCTTGTCCCTTTTACCTTGTGTAGCAAGTTGATCATCTGTCTGTACCATCAAATCCAGCCTGCGTTCACCATGATTGAAATGGATAGTTCCATAATAACCACGTGACGACAGATGAAACATGAATTGGTACTTTGCCCTCATCGCTATGTGTTTTCTGAACTGCAGCCACTTTTGAGTTCTTAAATCCAATGCTTTCTTTAATTCCTAGATATATTGTTAGTCGAAAGGGGAGAACAAAAAAGCTACGGACTCTTATGAATATGTTCATGTCATTTATGTCGCGCTGTGCTGATTCTACTGCATCGAGAGCTTTATGGTATTCTGCTGTAACTGCTTCAATACTCGAACCGTTTCTAAAGAAGTAAGTAAATAAAGCAAGTGAGAGATCACACACACCTTTCTTGTCTGGCCCGTAGAGCAACTTCAATACCCTGTATGTCACGTTGTATTTCGTTTACACTTCGCGTTGTCATAATACGCGTTGAGCAGATCTCACTAGCTTGTTCAAGAGCGATCTGAGAACATTATTTGTTGTCCTTTGTAAAAAGAAAAAGTGACGCACCTCCAAATCACTGCGAATTTTAGAAATATGCTGTTCGTAAGCATCAACTTTGACAGACTCTTGTTGTTTCTGCTTGCGACGATGATTTAGTGTAGTCATTGCTTGATTGTTATGATCGTGAGCATCTTTTAGATTAGCCTTGGATATTTTTAGCTAAGTCTCTTTATTGAGTTTTCACCCACCTCTATAGAAAGTCGTGTCTTGTCATAATCAGCCAATTGCTGCTTGATATCATTATTGTGCTCCAAGTGTGGCTGAATATATTGCTGCAACTCATGTTGCTTAGTAGCAATGGCTGCGTATTGTTGCTGAACTTTAGTGATCTCCTCCTTCTGTTCTTCGATTGCAGCATCAATCGCAGCAATGTTGACTGGTTGATCACTCTGAAGAGTTTCTCTAAGCTGATTAATTTGGTATTCACAGTTCCGTTTCTCACGGTATGCTCTGTCTTTGTCGCTTTTGTAACGATCAGCATTTTTTCTGATATCTTCAATTTCTTTGGATACTGTTAATTCTTCCTTCTGTAACTCTTGATATTGTTTACGAGCTTCAGCCATGCTCTCTTCAGCAAGTTTCTTAGCTTCAGATGTGTCAGTAGTTAGACGTGGTGCTCCTTTGTATTGTTGCAAGGTGATAGTAGCGCTTCCAACACCACCACCAACTTGGAATAAACCATTCAATACATAACAACTGGTGACATTATGTGGATGTGTCCTCATTATTTGGTCAGCATCTTGACGATCTCTCACGAGAATTGAAGATTCTGAGCGGTTTTGGTTGACAAGTATACACCTGACTTCTTCTCTGTCGAACTAGAGTTATGTTAGTGATATCTTGAATATACAGTGTACTCACCTTCAAAACCCTATCAATCGTAACGAACTCAGATGATGGTTCACCAGCAGAGAAATCGAAGCTCTTTTCACCCATCTGTATGACACCTGATGAAGCACCATTTCTCTTCAGTATACCAAGCAACTTCCTACGATCTTGCAAGTTGGTACATGCGAAAGCATTGAGTGTACCACCTAAGACACTCTCGAGGACTTTGCTCCATCTATTGTCAGTCAATTTTACATATCTACCAAGTGGACCAATAGGCTTTTCAATCCATGTTTGATTATCAATTTCTTGAAGGATGGCCGGCATCTTATTACCAAATGCAGCTTTTCTGTCCTTGAGGGAGGCATTTATCTGCATCAACTCTTGCTGTGATTGTTGTATATTTGCTTCGCATGTGGCCTTCTGTCTCTTGATTTCAGCATATTTGTTCTGCAATTCTCCAATTTGTTCCCTTCCTTCATTGATTTTTTCATCCGACTCAGTATCAATTTGATTGTGTACTTGGATTTGTTCATGTAACTCTTCCATTTGTTTACGTGTCTCGGCATGTTGAGCACTGTAATCGATCTTGAGACGCTCGAACTCTTCCTTTTTCTGATTTTCAAAATCTTGTATACTACTTTGGATTTCATTGAGGTACTGATTGAGATCTGCCTCTTCTTTTCTGTTATTCTGGAGTCTTAGTTTGTGATCTTTAAGAATTTCATTAATTTTTTCCTTCTCAGAACGAAGATAATTCAATTGACTGTCTTCGTTTAAAGTCATTGATTCATATCTATCTACTTCAGCTTGAGTTTCCTGATAACTCATTTCAGCAGCTTGAAGTGCTTCTTCGATTGCTACCATTCTCTGTCTAGCGACTTCATAACCTTTTTCCTCCTCATTTATGTCTTTCTCTATGGCCGCGGGCACAGACCATGCGAGCTCATTCTTAAATTCGAGGAGCTTGTGTTGTTGGTCGCGAGCTTTAGTTGCTTCTTTATACCTCGTGTGGGCTCTACTTGCAGCTTCTTCAAGTGCAGGTAGGCGCTCCTTCTTACGTACAGTCGCGTCTCTTGCATTAGAAATATTCTCTGATATGAGTTGATATTCATCAGATAACTGAGTGAGCTGTGTACCCTTTAAGAAGAATTCATACTTCTCCTTCGCATGACTAGCACTCAAGAATTGCCTAGCTTGGTCTTGACTGAGAACGTTCATTGGGTTATCGACTTGAATCATGAAATGGTCACAAATTGCAGTGAGTTCTTGGCGTGTTGTACTGACTGTTTTACCACTTGAGCTTTTCAACTTGAGGGAGTTACCATTATCCTTGACAGTACGCTCAACAATGATGGTACTACCATAAACAGATGGTTTGTATGCCTCTGTACCCTCGTTTTTTAACTTAAGGACAATTTGTGCCGATCTGCATGTGAAGTTGAGTGATTGTCTATGTCACAGAAGTTGAAACCCACGTTTGACCTGATTTAATGAACGACTTAAGCGTGCTACCTCTGTTTGTAGCTGTAGCGCGTCCACCGAGTGCCAAAGTGATAGCAGTCAGGATAGCTGATTTACCAGAACCGTTGTGTCCGATGATGAAGTTAAGCTGTGGACCCAAATCGACTGTGAGGCTATTAAATGATGCAGAACCAACTATTGTATACCCACAAGCTAGATATTTGTGGCACATAAAGTTGTAAACTTCAACATATTGTATAATACCAGCATCAGCGACGCTACCTTTAGTAGACTTCCTGCGTACTATCTGCTCTGTCTCCATTTCTATCTGGGTGGTATCAAAATCGTCTTCGAATTCGTCTCCGAGCTCGTCTTCCTCGACGGGCTCTACTTTAGCTTGCTTCTTCCTGGGCTAAGTTGTGATATGAGAAATGACAATGATTTATTGTTAATATAGCTTACAGATTCCTGCTCTTCTATAAAGGAACCCCCTTCATGAGTCAGTCTCTTCATTTTGATAAGGATGGTTTGGAAGCTAGAAGTACGCGAGACGCGATTTACTTTTTTTTTGTTATCACAAAATTCTTACTGTAGAGTTCCTAAGCTGATAAAATGATGGATGGGTATAATAGGAGGCGCCATTTCCTACATTCTATCCTATACTCAACTATACCGCAATGACAGATTGTGTAACAAAAGAAGCTACGGCTTTGTTAGAATAATTCATAGAACGCGTTAAATGAATCTCCATTGAATTCAATATACAATCGAAAAAGAAGGTATTACCTCTGATAGTGTTGAGGCAGATGCTATCGCACGGACAGAGGTTATGGCATTGACAAAGTTATACAATACCGTGTACTATCACTGCCATGTAGTATAAATCTCAAGCAGCCTACATAGCTATCTACAGTTCATTTGGTCCCTATCATACAGCACTCAGATAACATAGAACGATCTTCTTCGTTTAAGTATTTGGCATTTATAGTAGCTAAAATTGGCTTATTAGCTTTTAATACATTATTTAACCATTCGAGACATGCTTTACGGATTAGTACACACGACTGAGAGACACTTTATCCCTCGATCGTACGTACCGTTCGTACCGTTCTTTTGACTAAAATATGCCGGCAATAAGAAACTGTACATAGCAAACTATCCTGTCATTTTATAATAAAACTACTTTTCGTGGTAATTATTAGTAGTAAATCGTATCGTAGGCACACGCCCTACACCTCACACCTCAACATAGCGAAAGAATATAAAAATTGAAATTCAGAAATACAGGATCTAGATGTCGTCTTCAAGGTCGTCAACGTCAATACCCTTCTTCTTGAGTGCCATACGTTCCTTCTTCTTCTTACGGAGTTCACTGGCGTTAAGACGAGCTTGCTTCTTTTCGCTGACGATCTTGTTTCCGAGAGCGTCAAACTTGTCCTCCTCATCTTCCTTTCTCTCGATCTTAGTACCCTTAGAGTTGGATTCAACCCCTGTTAAGATGTCAGATTTCTGTTAGTCTACTAAAATTTGTTACTGACAGTTGTGACCTGAAGCTTCCAAGTAACCATCTCTCATGGCCCAGACTTCGGAACAGATGGATTCAGAGAATTCTCTGTTGTGGGTAATGATCAAGACACCACCACCGAAGACCTTGAGGGCTTCAATAAGGGCAGCGAGAGATTCTCTGTCAAGATAGTTGGTTGGTTCGTCAAGACAGATAACGTGTGGCTTTCTCCAGGTAGCTGCACCAAGGACAACCTTGACCTTTTGACCACCAGAAAGACCTGCAGTTGTTAGCTTAATAATGAGATCATATAAAAGACTCACCTCTCATGGTGTTGTGGGTGGTGAACTCAGATTCGAGACCGAAGTCTTCGAAGTGCTTCTCAATTTCCTTACGGACGAGTGGTCTCATCATACCCAATCTTTGGGCTTCACGGGTGTCAACTTCCATGACCTTCTTCTCGAAACCTCTCTTGACAAGCTCATCACGAGAGAACCACATGTTGTCAGCAGATGACATACCCTTGAAACCACACTCGTATTCGTATGATTGCTTGAGCTTCTTACGACCAACAATTTCTTCGATGTAACGTTTTTGGCCTTCGATGATAACAACGGAACCGTTCTTCATCTTCTCAGCTTCCTCTTCGGTAATTTGACGGGTTTCCTTCATCATTTCCTCAAGATCCTCACCAGTTTGATATCTCCACAACATGTACTCTAATGGAGTCTTGTCAAGGTGGTTATCAATGTGGTGGAAAGCGTGTTGGGCGACGTAACCAATGACCAAGTTAGGGTGCTTCCAGACCTCACCACTGATGTTTGGTTCAATGTCACCAATAAGGAGCTTAACGAGGGTGGATTTACCAGCACCGTTTGGACCAAGGACGGCAACACGTGAGGAAAGGGAAACTTGCAAGGTAATATCGAACAATTGTTGCTTCTTAGCGGTTGGATATTGGAAGTTAACCTTACGCATCTTCAAGAGGGACTTTTCCTTTGTCTTGACACCTTCAAGCATTGGTGGTTCTGGAAGGTTGAATGAGTATTCTTCAGATGCGGCGATTTCGAAGAAAGCGCGAGCTTCTGGGACGAGCTTAGCGAAGTTCTCCAAGTTACCTGGGTAACGCTTGATCTTGAATCTGTTAAGGTAGATGACATCGGTGATGGTCTTGTTCAAGAATTCAGCATCGTGGGAGACGATGATGGAGGTACAGTGAGTAAGTGAGGTAAGGTAGTCAATGATCCATTGAACGTTCAAGACATCCAAGTGGTTAGTTGGTTCATCGAGCAACAAGATATCAGCCTTGAAAAGGATGGCTCTGGCAAGAGCGAGCTTCATCTTCCAACCACCAGAGAGGGAACCAATAGATTCATCTTGACGTTCGTCAGAGAAACCGACGGTAGCCAAACCTTGTCTGATTTCATCATCGTTAGCTTGGATACGCTTGTCAGATTGGACGAATTGGAAGACGGTGGTGTCTTCTTCTGAACCGTCAATGTCGTGTTCGACGTAGAAAGTACGGACTTCGTCTGGTGATGGGAAACCTTCAACTTGACCGTTGACGATGGCTCTCATGAGGGTAGATTTACCAGTACCGTTTCTACCGAGCAAACCGTATCTGTGACCTCTCTTAAGACGGAGGGTAGCAGTGTTAAGAAGAATCTTAGCACCGTAAGCCAATGAGAAGGTACAGTTACAGAGATCTTCACCCTCTTCTTCATCTGGGAAGACGTGTTCAACTTCAGCGTCATCAGCGGAGGTCTTTTCAAGGAGCTCCTTAACGACAGCCTTAGCTGGAGCGTTAACTGATGATGGGTCGGTTGAGTTCAATTGAAGTGAGATGAGGTTAACGAGGGCTGATGACCACTCGGTTTCTTCACCGCAACGAGCGTTTGAGAGTTCTTGAGCGACACGAGCGATGTAAGCAATGAAGACATCGTCAGCCTTAGCCAATGAGTCACCAGTGTTCTTGAGGGCAGCAACCAAGACATCAACGACCTTGTTGAGGTCGACGGTCTTGATTTCTGGGAGGTCGGTACCATCTGATGAATCTGGGAGGTTACCAACTGAACGGAGCTTCTTGATAGCGCGGTTAACAACTGAACGAGCTTCTGGGTCAGCGACGGTTTCTTCGATCTTGATAAGACCTGGGAGAAGCTTTGGAAGGAATGGACGGACAATACGCTCGCTGTCGACAAGGGTGGACATGTTGTCGATGATAACAGCGGTCTTACGACGGAGAGCGGTTTGACGTTCAGCGAGACCACGTGAGAGAAGAGGTTCCATAAGGGCAAGGGTTGGTGAGTCGACTTCTGAAACGAAGGTGGTGGCGGCCAAAACCTGGATAGTTGTTGGGACCTTTTCGGTTGGGTTGATAAGACATTCCTGGAGAGCTGGAATGAACTTTTCGATATCCTTGTTAACGACCTGGCGCTGTTAGTAAATCGTAGGTGGCGGGGCAGGCAACTCACCAAAGAACAGATCTTCTTCAAGGAAGAACGTGCGGCCTTCTTGACATCTGACTTGGTGTCCCAGATGACTTCAGCGAGGACTGGCATACAGTCAGGCATAAGACGAGCCATTTGGTCTGGGACGGAGGTGACGAGCTTGTTGAGAACAGACAAGCCACCTGTCTTGATCTGCCATTTACCTGCGGTTCTGATTTGCTCGAGGAGTGGTGGCAAAATGAAAGCAGTTGCCCAGTTGTTCATGACGGTGACGATATCCTCGACAGCCTTGACAGCGGCGTCTCTTGGGCCTTGTGACTTGTCAGCGAATGCTTGCAAGAGTGAGCCGAAGACGTCGTGTTGGGTGGACAAAAGAATGTATGGCTCGACTGGCAAGAATTGGCCACCAGCGACGATGGCGGAGATCAATTCAGCGGCACCTTGTCTCGCACCCTCGTTCTTCTTCTCAGCTAAACCACCGAGGATGGTTTCTGGGAGAGACAAAGTGGCGACTGCAGCTGGACCGCCGTCCTTGATTGACTTGACGACTGCCTCTTGGGCAGTTGTACGTGCAGCAGCGTCTGCATTAAAAATGGCTGATGTGTCTAACTGTCCCGCGGTAGGCATTTTCTCAGCTCCTCGTGGTAGTTTTTCAAGTGAGCCTTCTCTGGATTGATTGCTAGGATTAAAAATTTAAAAATCAGGAAAAATGAACAAAACTAAAATATTTTATACTAATTTACCGAGAAAACGTGATTGGACGCCTTCAAACGCTTCTCCCCTCGCTTTATCTTCCCTCGTTGCCACCGATAAGCAAGAGAGAAGACAGTTGAAAGATCGCGACTATTGGAAGAAGCATAACAGCAGAATAAAGAGCAAGTACCCAGACGGCTGGAAACCAAAAAATAAGCTCTCGAGAGCAGCTATGATTGGCATAAAGGAGCTCCACCAATATGACAGCCTGCAGTTCAACGTAGCAAGCCTGAGTGAGAAGTTCAAGCGCTCGCCCGAGAGTATACGCCGCATTCTCAAGTCAAACTGGATACCCGACCAGCAGCGGGCTGCTCAGCAGAACGAACGTGCTAGCAGGAGCAAACAGCGGGGCACTATTACCAGCAAGCAGAATACATCAGACAGACACGCTAATGATAGAGAAAACGACTCCTTCAGAACACACCTCAGCAGCATAGAAAATTATCTAAAACGAAATAAGTGATGAATTACCAATTGTAGTATGGTACACTGTTTATAATCTTTGGTGATTGCCTAACAACTCCTGGTGACCTCACTTTGTTGAGTTTCTTGCTGTATTTTTCCGCTTTTTGTTGATCAATTGACTTCTGGGGGGTGAGAACGACGTGCAGTCTGGAATGAGGGTGCTCCTTTATACCAGTTCTCATCCTACCCTTGATATCCATTCTTTTGTGTGGTGTACCTCTATTAACATACGCTTCCTTGACGATGAGAGAAGATCTATCGAGACCCTTTGCGACGGCGTGATCCCTAGCCAAGGCAAGCGTGCTCTTGATTCTATTCGATGCTCTCTTCTCAGAGAACTGCATTTGCAAGATAGCGCTATCGACCGGTTTGCTAGCGATCTGACTAGCGAGGTCATTCAACTTCTTATGGGAAATTTTGAACCATGCGGTTGAGTATTTGTGCTGCTTATATTCTTTCTCTATAATTGGTTTATTTATGCTCGCTGGCTCTATCAGCGTCTTCTCTTCTGGCTGTTTCTCAGCTTTCTCGTTCAAAACTGGCTGGGCTTCTAGTTGCTTAGAGAACTTCTGAAGCTGCTGACTGAACCATGGTAGTTTGAATTGATTTAAGCTTGACTTGCTACTAAACGTTCTCTTGAAAATCGTCGACATGGACGTTCAACTCGAACCGTCATGGCACTCTCAATTGGGAATATTTTGTATATTTCCTTGTTATTAACAAACTCTGTCGCTATTTTAAATGAAGAAAGGTTTCTAGCAAAGAGTGGGTGTTTTACTAGCACTTTATTAGCTCCTCATCCTATTAGTCGGCTGGACACAGTCTAACAATCTATACCAAGAGCAGACGGTTAAAACACGTCTGATTAATTTGATATCCGCTGTTAGAACACTTATGAGATGTGAGTCACACGAGAGATATAGCAGACGTTCTGACACATAAGCAGTCCCACTTATAATTTTAAACATTATTGTAATCGTATATGAATTGTTGTTTGGATAACCGCAACTCGCAGTAGCTACATGTCTCCTATAGCCAGAAAATGTCGGGAAGGACAATGACCCAATAGCCTACAAATACAAAGCAAAGGGAGATAACCTAACCTATTTCGCTCTCATTCGATGATTTTATGCCGTCTATCATTCATTTTCTAGAGGCGATATTTAGCTCATCAAAGTTCTGAATAAGAAGAGCCTTTTTCGCTAGATTTTGGTTAAATATATTTGAAAATTTTTACTTATTCATCGTTTTTTATTGTTTGCACAACTTATTTGGTAGCCGATCATTCAGTACATTCGTCTGTCAATCACCTTCAAATCCCGGCGATCTACGTAATTCAAACTCTATTCACGCACCGGGGCGCATAAAATATAATACAAAACCCCTTTAATAGCTTCTTGGCAAGATTTCAGAGTTTGTCACTTGGCCTTCTGACAAAATCGACGCGACTGTCTTTTGCTTGTCTCTACCTTGTTTCACGCCACCACGATGTTTATAGCGCTATACACGGCTATCCTACTATCATGCTTAGCAATAGCTGAGGTGATAACTCCTCCACAGGAGGTTATCATAGGTGTACCACCTAGCATTCCCTTCAGTGCGTCTATCCTCATATAAAAGACTCTTCCTAACAAATCCCCTACAGACGCTCCTTTCGAATGGGGATACACTCTAAATCAGTCGGACAGCAATCTCGTTAGGTTCGACTACACACTCGCTAGACTGATCGCCCCATCTGGGGAATCGCCATCACAACAACCAAACGGCACGCTCGCACGTCTTTTTCCGGACGACATAGACACAAAGTCGACACCCTACACTATCGACTTACCCCCTGGAACTCAATCTCGGTCATACCGCTCATCCCAATCAGGTAGACGTTCAGTTGATTTGACAAAACGTTCATCCAGCATCTATTCTATAGACGATAAGGCGGTAAACGACACATCAACGAGATTGTGTCTTGACAATAACAACTTTACTGCACCTTATTACTGGGGTTGGCACAATTCAACCGAGCCGGGTAAATGGACTGTCCAGGTGAGGTCACTAATACTCTATGGTGTGAACGGCTATGAGAGTAGCGATGATGGTAACCAAACCTGCATCAGTCCACCATATACTTTCGAAAGTCTAGATGCCAAGGCAGAATTTTCAGTCAGTACACTCGAGGCGGATGAAATAGAAATGAGTACAACGAGTCTACAAAATGACGAAGAGAGCAAAACCTCTACGTTTACTCCCCAGATTTCCGCTACTGCGACGCGCGTGGAAGCTCAATTCAGTCCTTCACCGACTGGCAACATACTTATATCAGATTCAGACAGAACGATATCCAGAAGCGTAGTAATATATAGTTTGACGACCATTTTTACGTCTTTAGTTTTTGTAATCAGCTAAATGCATATTGATTTAGATTTAATAGGGTGTTTAGAGAGGGCTGAAAAACTTACCCACTGGGTCTTAACTGTGGGTATCAGCGATTTGGTTGCTAATTTTTCAATTCACTCACCCCAATTCTACCTTACGTCACCTTCATCTTCAGAATTTGAAGAACGGCATATTCAGCATCTTTGTCATCTTCATAGCGGATTTCGTCATTGGGCGGTATTTCGTAAGATATTTTTTACTCCTATTAAGCCTCTAATGGCTAGATAAAAAATACTACAAAAGTTGTTTTATCCCTTTACACGCCCCTTGAATGCCCCTTGATGACTTATCTCGATGATCAGATAAAGAATCTCGGATTGGACGACGCAGATGAACGGGAATTGGTAATCGTGTACTCCACGGAGACGGGGAATGCACAGGACATAGCTGAGCGGCTGCACAGAGAAGCCGAACGCTGGCGCTGGATGGTGCATGTCTACGATGTAGAGGATTTTGATGTGGTGGGTATAACACATAGGGCTAAACACTACTAACATCCCTTAAGAACACTCTCCTTAACTCCCCCATCGTCATTTTCGTCGTTTCCACAACCGGGAACGGAGAACACAACAAGTCATTCCGTCCTCTCTGGCGTCTACTACTAAATAGCACGCTTCCGGCTGACCTTTTAGAAGATCTCACTTTCGCTGTATTCGGTCTGGGAGATTCTGGCTATGCGAGGTTCAATTGGGCTGCGAAATCACTCAGCAGACGCTTGCAGAGTTTGGGCGCACAGATGCTTGTCCCGCGCGGAGATGGCGATGAAAGACATTACATGGGCTTCGATGGGGTGTTCCTCCCATGGTCGAAAGGTCTCTTTGAGGCCTTGCAAGTTGTTTGTCCACTCAGAGATGGTTTAGAACGTCTTCCAGATGACTACTTGCCTGCACCGCGAGTGGGATTACGTTTCTTGCCAGGTGAAGAAGCACAAGTGAAGGATGACAAGCCGACAGCTGTTGAAGGTAGCCATCAATGCACACTCAGGCGCAGCGACAGGATAACAAGCGAAGAGTGGTGGCAAGATGTTCGCCACATTATTCTTGACAAACCTCCTTCGCTCACATACGACGCTGGGGATGTTGCAGTTCTCACGCCATCCAACAATCCAGATGCAGTCGACGAGCTCATTCGTTTGCTTAGATGGGAAACCCACGCTGATACACCTCTGAAGCTAACTGGTACTGTCCCACACCGGCTACAAGAATACATCAATCGTCCAACGACAATCCGGTCATTACTCACATACTCTTTATCGCCATTCAGTGTACCCCGTACGACATTTTTTGAATTCCTCGCCCATTTCACTAGCAATAATCTCGAAAAGGACCGCCTGAGGGAATTTCTCAGTGTCGAGGGTGCTGACGATTTGTTCGAATATTGCACACGCGTGCGAAGGACAGCTGCTGAAGTACTGGCTGATTTCAAGAGTGTACGCGTACCTGTGGAATACATTCTCGATGTATTTAGCGTTATGCGCCCTCGTAAATTCAGTATTGCTGGTTTACATCCCACTAAAATTGAGCTTTGCGTCGCACTAGTGAAGTACAAGACGAAATTGGTCAAACCCCGTCAAGGCGTTTGTAGCACATGGATAGAGAGCCTCGCTGAAGGTGCTACCATCGACATATCTGTCGAGGAGGGCACAATTCATGCGCCGAAGGACCCCAACAAGCCACTTCTGCTCGTCGGTCCAGGTACTGGCGTAGCACCTATGCGTGCACTAGTACAGAAAAGAAAAGCTATGGGCGCATCCCACACAGCACTCTACTTTGGATGCAGAATGTCAGCCATGGATGAGCTCTACGCTGAGGAATTCAACAAGAGCGACGAACTGGTCTATAAAATTGCACACAGTCGTGACGACAAAGAGGGAAATAAAGAATATGTACAGCATATCCTTCAGAAAGATGGTAAGAGGGTGTATAATTGGCTCATCGAACGTGCCGGATACCTTTTTATAAGTGGTAGTTCAGGCCAGATGCCGAAAGCTGTTAAGAAGGCCATTGGATCAATCATAGAGCGTTTAGAGAATATACCAAATGAGACAGCAATGCATACAGTTGAGCAACTCGAAAAACAGGGCAGAATCGTAGAAGAATGCTGGTAACTTTATAGAAAATGTATAAAATAATTATAATGCAATGCATAATGTACAAACAAAGGATGTTACAGTGATTCCCTCAAACTGGATGGTTGGAATGGAGCATGTGAGTGTGTCTGTAAGCTTCCAGTGAATTTCTGCAGCGTCTTGGCTGGAAAGACGCTATTGCAAGTTGAACATCGCTGTGGTGGCTGGCAGAAGACTAAAATTGGTGAGTAAAATCAAATGTTAAAGTATACGATACGACGTACTACTAAGACAGACGGAGCATATGTAAGCAATGTCTACTATGCGTTTGTGGCAGAAGCAGGCGGCCCGGAAGTCAACCTTATCGGAGCGAGGCTGGACTAAGCGAGCTCTGAGCGGCTGAGACGGAAGGAAAGCCATAATGAGGTACTGCACCAGGCTTTCTGGGTCTGTGGCTTGTATGAAGTTGCCTCCAGTCAGGTGCGCGGCCTGCTGTAGGAAAATAGTGTTGCAGTTGTATATTTGTACTACGTCTATGACAATTTTGCTTTTCTGGGCTGCGAAGATGCTGTTCATCAAGCTGACGTACTCTGGAGGTACGTCGTCTGATGCCGCAACGACGAGAATCCGGAAAGTCGACTTTGACTCTTGTACGATTTTCCTATTTACGTGGCAGAGAGACTGAGCGAGTGTGCTGGCAAGCGTACTCGAGGCAGTACTAACATCATTCCTGCATCCAACGTAATAGTTATTGACGTATCGTATAAAGCGCTCGCTGATATCCCCAAAGCCGATATCATCCTCCTGGGTATCTAACAAAATGCTAGTGTTGATGTGTATAGACGCGCTATTTAGGTCAGAATTAGACAAATGGGCATTGATAAAAACTAAAAGCTGCTTTATAACGTTCAAATTTAGATTTTTATTTTTTATATCTGCCACCAAACTCAGATGGTTAGCTGACATGACAGTAGCTTTCTAAGTTATACGTCGATGAGAGTGTCTATCATTTTACTCGCGATAGTCGCTAGCGTCTACGCAGCTATTCTAAGCTTAGACCTCGGTAGCGACTCTATTAAAATTGGCCTCATCGGTTCCGGAAATCTCGATGTTGTGCTGGATAAGGACAGCTCACGGAAGTTGCAATCCACCGTCGGATTTAAGAATACAGAGAGGCTCTTCGGTAAACAAGCTTTGCAGAATAGTAATAGAAACCCTGAAAGCAGCTTCTCTAACCTCAAACTGCTTCTCGGGAAGTCAGAGCATTCTGACTCCTTTTCTCGCTGGAACAGCATATGGAGCGCCGCAAAATGGTCACCAACTGATAGAGGTACTCTGGCTCTACACACACCTACAGACAGCTTCACTGTCGAAGAACTACTCGCGATGCAGTTTCAATATGCCAAGCAACTTGCCGAAAATGAAGCAGGAGAAGCTATCAAGGATGTAGTATTAGCTGTGAGTTCTTTGTTCACGTATTTACGCGCGTCTAAACTACCTTAGCTCCCACCTTACTATTCCAGCTACGAACGTCAAGCAATTCTCGACGCTGTCAACCTCTCGTCATTACAACCAATTGCTCTCATCAACGATGGTACTGCCGTAGCAGTAAATTACGCGATGACACGCGCTTTCGATGCCACTCCTTCGAGCTATATTATCTATGACGCAGGTGCATCCTCGTTATCGGCAACTTTGTTAGAGATTAGCTCAGTAGCACCACCAAAGAAGCGCTTTGGCAACAACCAGAATACAACAGTTATTAACGTCATCGGTACTGCCTACGATAGTGGTGTCGGTGGTGTAGACCTCGACCACCGTCTTCGTGAAATTCTCGCAAACGCATTCGAAAAACAACACAAGTTGGATAAATCGTGGAGAGAGAACAAGCGTGCATGGAACAAGTTACTCGTTGAAGCTGGTCGTGTGAAGCACATTCTCAGCGCTAACACTGAAGCACAATCTACGATTGAGGGTCTTCATGATGAGTTAGACTTCAAAACCAAAGTTAGCAGGGATGAATTTAAGGCAGCTATAAGCGAATACGAACACAGATGGTCAGCCCCAATCGGTGAGGTTCTCAAGAAGACAGGACGGGATATCAACTCCGTCAACTCGGTCATTCTCACCGGAGGTGCTTCCCGCATTCCAGTCATTCAATCCCATGTCAGAAGTGACGTTGGTGATGAAAAGATCAGCACTTCGGTTAATGCTGACGAGAGTGCCGTCCTCGGTGCCGCATTCTACGGTGCGACATTCAGCAAGTCTTTCCGCACCAAACCGTTTGTTGTTAATGATGCTAGTGACTTCTCAATGGAGGCTCTCGAAAATGGCTCCACTACACCTTTATGGATTGAAGGTGATTCCTTGCCAGTTAATAAAACACTCGTTTTGCCTCCAAAAGACACAGAGGTTATTGTGCAATACACAGCAAATTCTGTACCAGCGTGAGTATCAGTTTTCTTTATTTGCTTAGACTAACCATCCTAGTGACCAAAAAGCACCATATATGCAACTCACATTGAAAGGTGTCGAAGAAGCTCTTCAGGATATCAACTTGAGTTACGACGAAGCAATCGCATCTCAAGTCAGAGCTGAATTGACAGTTGAACAAACTGCGTTTTCGTTGGTATTCCCAGTCGGTGCAGACTTGGTCGTACCTGCTCCAGCTTCGAGCGAGGGTTTGACCGGTAAGTTGAAGGAGTGGTTCAGCGGTAACGCAAATGCAACAACAGAGCAAGCTTCACCACCAGAAGAGAAGAGAATCAAACTCGATATTAGTAGCTTGCCAGTCTCACTCCACCCAATGACAGTCGACGCGAAAGGTGCATCAATTGAAAAGCTTACAAAGTTGAACTATGCAGAAAAATTGAAAGCACTCCGTGAAGAATCCTTCAATGGTTTAGAGAGTAGATTATATGTCTTGAAAGACGTTCTCGCGAATGATGAGGAGAAATTTGGTGCATTCCACAATGTTACACAAGCGCATGAATTGGAGGAACTCAAAAAAGCTCACAGTGAAGCTCTCGAATGGGTAGATAGCGAGGGATGGTCAGCCACTCTCGAGCAAATCCAAGAAGTCGCCAGCAAGATATCATCTCTCGAAACCCCAATCAAGGAGCGTCTGAAGAAGCAACAAGTGAAGGCAGCTGCTTTGGGAGATTTGCAAAAGGCTTTGTTTGCTGGAAGGACCTTCCTCCAACAGGCACGCAAAAACCTCACGACGACTGATGAGTCGAGGTACACATTCAAGGAGATTGATGACTTCGAAGCACACCTCTTCAAGACAGAAAACTGGCTGAGACCATTAATGCGCAAAGATGAGGCTGCAAAGCCATGGGAGGAGGGTGCGTATAATGCGTCTGAGCTCGAAAAGGCAGGAAGAAGCGTGCAGGATATCTTTATGGAATTGACAAACAGAAAGCCAGCGAAGAAGACGTCGACTGAGAGTGCAAGCTCGACGCCAACTTCCAGCGCGACCGAAAAGTCCACCACATCGGAAAGTGCGACAAGCAGCTCGACCGAAGAAGAAAAAACAAGCACGAAGGAGGCAGAGAAGGGTGAAGAAACACATGATAAGCACAGACATGAAGAACTTTGATCTAATATATATATATATGCATTATTTAATTAAACGTCGGAATGTTGTTCATATGATAGCGACTGTGGAGATTAACGGAAAGAGGCGTGAAAGGGTAAAAAGAAGATATGTGTATAAAAATGCGATAAATACTAATATAATCGCGGTATATTAGAAAATCCGGTTTGTTTGGGGCACGTGTGATGTTATAGAAACCGCTGGATTTTAAATTGACTTTCAGTGGGGAGTAATTATTTCTTGAACTTAAACAACGAAAACGAAAAATGTCATTAGTAGGTTTTTCTAGTATTTTTGTAGAAGACTCTCTAAGAATTCACTTCAGATTAAAGCAGCAATTTGCGGTGCCGGTGGTGGTATTGGACAACCACTCTCACTCTTAACCGGTAAGCTATAAGTTCACTAGGATATCCAATTGACTCTCTACAGCTCAAAACCCACACATTGGTGAAGTCGCTCTCTTCGATGTCGCACCATCCGTCTACGGTGTCGGTATAATTATAACATAACAGCACTCTACTAACAGACTAACAGGTAGCAGCTGACTTGTCACACTTGGACGGTACAGCCGTCGTAAACGGATACACCAAGGACAACGATGGTTTGAAGCAAGCACTCACTGGTGCAAAGATCGTCATCATCCCAGCCGGTGTACCACGTAAGCCAGGTATGACCAGAGACGACTTGTTCAAGATCAACGCATCCATCTGTCGTGACCTCGCTACTGGTATCGCTGATTACGCTCCTGACGCAATCATCGGTGTTGTCTCAAACCCAGTAAACTCTACCGTTCCTGTCTTCGTTGAGACATTAAAGTCTAAGGGTGTCTTCGATCCAAAGAAGGTCTTCGGTGTTACTACCCTCGATATCGTTAGAGCTAGCAAGTTCGTCGCTGAAGTCGTTGGAAAGCCAAACCAAGCTCCTCAATACAAGATTCCAGTCGTTGGTGGTCACTCAGGAAAGACTATTATACCACTCATCAGTCAATCTAAGCCAGCTGTAGACATTCAAGGTGAGACTCTCGACAAGCTCATCAACAGAATTCAGTTCGGTGGTGATGAAGTTGTCAAGGCAAAGGATGGTGCTGGTTCAGCTACCCTCTCAATGGCCTACGCAGGTGCTAAATTCCTCAATGCCGTCCTTGACGCTGTCTACGGTGGTAAACCATCTGTCATCCAATCATACGTTTACCTCCCTGAATTACAAGGTGGTGACTCTATCAAGAATGAAATCGGCAAGGAATTGGCTTACTTCTCTGTCTCTGTTCAACTTGGTAAGCAAGGTATCGAAAAGGTTCTCCCACTTGGTCAACTCAACGACTACGAGAAGCGTCTCCTCCAAGACGCTCTCCCAGAATTAGACCAATCTATCGTTAAGGGTGTTGGTTTCGGAAAGAGCCAATTGTAAATTTAAATGTGTAAACGATGTTACGAAGTATTAGCATGAATGTTACTTTCAGTGATAATGTTTTTAATGTACAAATTCAGAACGCTCTACCTAGTGTATATTAAGGTATCTCTACAAACGTTCAAAATCCATGTGATTCTACTTGATAGCTTTTGAAATCTCTACTATTATTATCATTCTTCTCACTTATCAAGTGTCTCTCTACGAATGGGTTTATAAACATTCCCTCTTCGTCATATGTCTTTATCACATCCAAGTATTTATTCAAGAGAGGGTATTTTTCACCAACTTCCTGAGGTGTCTGTGTTGAATGCTTCGCCCAATGAGCTCTACCGTTGTATTTTCTAAGTATATCTTCAAACTTTCTAAACGTTTTCCTATATCTCACTTTACAATTGTATGGTTTGTACTTTATCACACCAATCCATAGGTAGTGAGACTCTTGACCGTATGGTGTGATTTTGTTCGCAGGTGATAAGAATATATCATCAGATTTTGCGACACGTATTTCCAAAGGGAAATCAACATCATTCTCATATTTGAGCCATTCGTTGAGTTCCAAAAGACATTTATATCCTTTACTTAAAGGCACGGACCATTCTGTTGTATATTGTAATAATCCGCAATCCATGTTGAACACATTGAAACTTTTGTCAACCCTCTGCGAGTAACTTCCGAAAAGGTATCTCCAAGCGAGATTGCTTATAAGTGGGGCGATCATTGGTATGTATTTCTTAACTAAAAGGAGTGGTTGGAGCACCAAACTGAATAGAAAGCCACCGAGAGTATTCCCAGTTGAGAAGACATCTGAGAATGATTTGTATGATTGAGATAATGATATACCGTTAGCTTGTGGAACCCAGAATGCTTTCACAAATGGTGCTGTATACCATCTTTCTAACCATTCAGCTTCACTGCTCATGTAATCATCGAAACTGAGCGGCATGACAATCTCGTGCAAGTTGAATTTCTCATCAACTGATAGTGTAATTGTTAGGATAACACCTGTAGCACCTAAAGAGCATAAAGTTGCGTTGAATAGATCATTATGTGATGTATCTGAACATTCAACGATATCACCATTAGATAACAATAAACTGAGTGACCGGACATAACTGGACATGGATCGGTATTGTATTCCCGAACCGTGTGTGGCAGTTGCGAGGCAACCTGCTATAGTTTGATCTGATATAGATCCTAAAATTGGCATTGCTAGGTTATTTTCCTCAAGTTTCTCGTTTATTTCTCTCAGAAGTGTACCAGAATAAACAGTTACTTGACGGTTAGTGGTGTCTACCTATGAAAACGTTAAAAGGTGTATATTAGTTTATATAAATCTGTCATACATTGATAACACCAGCTAGTTTATGCATCCTTATCATCCACTCATCCGAACAACTCAGATCGCTGGGAGAGTGCCAAACACCGACTGGTTTGACTCTGATTTGTTGTCTAAACGCTGCTTCTATAATGTATTCTACGTCTTCTATAATATTCGGTTGAAATATTCGTTGAGGTGTCGCCACAAAGGTCTTAGCCCAGTTTTCTATTGAACCATTAGAAATTGATAATCCGTCGATCCTATTGTTTAGTTCTTCTACTGGAATATTAGACAACCTTCCCATTCTTCTATAATAGCAGCTAAGAAAGAAGAGAAGACAAAAATGTGAAATAAAATATTATATTGCGTGATTGCTAATAAGCTGCATTGCTTTTATAGTAATATATATAATGAAATAATTCATGCGTTTCTCTCTATTCAAATGTCATCATGCGTGAGTGAATTAGAATGTCTTATCTGTACGTAATTTGAGCATCTTACCAGCGAAACATAAAAACAAAGAAAACACAAGGAAGTTGTCTCCTTATAATTTATTCCTAAAGATAGTACTAGCAGAGTTGAAGCAATCTCATGGATATATCAGCTATGGACATAGGTTTAAAGCAGCTGCGCGTTCTTGGACAACGAGATTGCAATTGACTCAAAGGGAGTATGGTGAGAACGTGAAAGTACGTAAAGACATTCTCCAAACTAAGGCATTCGAGAATGCGCAGAGGGATTTGAATGATATTCTATATGAATTAAGACAATCAATTGAAATTTCCGCACAGCTAGAAGAACAAGCTGGCGATAATTTTGACATTGACGTGCCAAGAGCTAACAGTGATTACAATAGACACATGCAAACTACCCTAGCGAAGCTGAAAGATGAACAGCCTGATACACCATACCAGGCGAGGTTCAAATACGCGGCCTCACTCTGGCAGGACAAGAAGAAGGTCCACAAAAAGGCGGTCAAAGATGCGAGACCATTATACACTAATGAGGCAATAGCTAATAAACCAACAGACGAAGATTTATTGTTGGAAAATCAACAACCATCGTCTTCTACCCACGAAGGAAGATTACCGATGAGTTATTTCACAAATGACATCCTAAATGATGATATTTTCAATGGCATAGCAGATAATATATCTATACCGACAGTAAATTATTTTGATACCAACTTTAATGAATTTTTCTAAGACAAACGCGTCTTATCAATATCTAAATGAGAGTAAAAATAAACGAATGGCGTACATTCAGTCATTGGAAGTGGGATGGCTGTGACGTTGAAGACTTATGTGGTATTTGCCAGAACTACTTAGATAATAGCTGTCCAAATTGCAGTCTACCCGGTGATGACTGTCCATTGAGTTAGTAGGAGTTATAGGAGATCTATTGAGATAAACTAACAATAAGTTAGTATGGGGAAAGTGTAATCATACCTTCCACATGCATTGTATACTCAAATGGCTCTCCTTGGAGTCCTCAAAAGGACAGTGTCCTATGGATAGACAGCAATGGGGTAGGTAATACTAACTTTACACTACAAACTTTAATATCTTCTGTAGAAACTCAATGAAGATCTACTATACCATCTTGTGCACCAACCGCCATCATGTCGACGACGACGACGACGTCAGACGATAAATCTTTTAAATCTGCTAAATCTACGTATAATAATTATTTATTAAATTTTAATTTTAATTCAAAATATGTCAAAACGTCGGTAGAAGAGCTCGTTGACATCCCCACATTATCAAAATCTATAGAGAAGAGCGTAGAGAAGAGAAGATTGCGTAATTTAAACCGCAAAAATCATAATAAAGGCGCTATTGAATTCCGTAACTTGGATAGTCCGTTATCTTCGAGCTTGGAATCTGAGAAACTTATACCTATACATACCAGACAACGTACTCAATCAGATAGTGTATCTAATAACAGCTTAATATACAAATTAAACCATATCAAACCTATATCAACTGAAGACTTGATGTTTAGAATCAAGCCAAAGTCAGTATCAACAGATGACATTATATACTCCAGTTTGAAGTCTGAATCAGTCGATGTTAAAGACAACAATAGCGTCGACTTCAGACATGATATACTTTACAAAGCTATCAACGCAAGTTTCGGTGATGAGAACACGCCAACCAATAAATCCAAGTCAAACTTCCTCAACACTGATCCATTTAATGGTAATAGCAGTAGTTCTAGGTGTGTTTTGACACTATTATTTGGTTACAGCCCACTTACTCTCTTTAGACATCGTCATGCAAGTACTACAAGTACGAGAACACCACAGATGACACGCAGGAAAAGCTCTCTCTCATTATCTAGGCCGAAACCGACCATTTCAGTTGACGTTAATCACGTTAACCATATAGATTTCCCTATTGGAACAGGGTCAGCTGTGGACGTAAAGCCAATAACATTAAACCCATTACCTGTATCAAATAACACAACGGCATACCAAAAACGTACTTCAACAATACGTAAATCACTTTCAACACCACTTCTATCCGAGCAAGATAACAATGTCTTGGAGTCACCACCACTACCTATACTATCTAGACAACTCTCAAAGAAGACGAGTCATTCTTCAATACCAAATTTGAAATCTTCAACTATAGAAAGACGGAATAAACCACCCGCTTTAGAATTATACCAATCTACACATAAAGAAGTTGACAATAAATTGAAAGGTCGTCAAGAGCATCATCGTCAGGATTACAATCTACTCTCACCAGATACTAATAAATCGACTCATAATTCGTCTGCAACTCAAGGTCAAATGCAGTTGTCGCAAGGTATGAATTCAAATTCATGGGCGACTGGTATATCATCGGAAACTTATTTCGCCAGACCATCACAAGCGAATCAAATCATGAATGGTTTACGCAATAAACTGTCAAACCTTCCAAAATTAACCAGAATGAGAGCTGAAACTTTGCCATCACCTAGCCCGACGACACCGAATAGCTTTGATCCAGTTTACGCCAATGGCGTTGGTGTAGCTGTATATGGTTACGGTGGTGGATTTGGTAATGGTGGCTATGGATATAACAAATCAGCTGGCGGAAGCTCAAAGTCTCCTAATAGACTCAAACAGCGACCATCTTCTTCACCTACTTTCCCAACTAATAGCAATAGCAGTTATTCAGTTGCGAGACTGAAAGGTATGTTAGAACAACATGTCGCACAGGAAAGGAATATGTGGCATACAATAGCATCAAACACGACAACTAATTAATTTTTTTTTTTCTTTTTTGTTTCAACTAATAGGATATCTAATACTTTGTACATCAAAATCATTTTATTACAACATTTTTAACCTTGTAATCTCTAACTTTTGATAAAATTGGATCACTGAATGAAGGGGAATTTTCGATAATTAGGGTTTTTAATCTGGGTAAATTGGACAAAAATAATGTAACAATAAAATCTTCGTCCGTGTTTTGACAATTTGAGATACTTAAATGGGTAACTTTCGATAGAAATATATAGTTCTCTTTGTGAAATTGAAAAATTGAATCTTTTATTGAAATACTATCAAGCTGTTCAGTTTTTGACATTTTAAAGAACAGATCTAGATTAACCACATTCGTGAACTCAAGTTGTGTTAATTTTGGTAGAATTAATTTACTTTTTAAATAACGATTCTCATCAAAGTACTTAATAACGAGGCTGTCCATAAAGAAGTTACTATTATCCATCTTTAGGTGCACCAACTGAGGACAGTTTACTAGAAAACTCAATGACATCTCCGATCTATCTGAGAATTGTGAAGATTTTCCATCAACATCAAAACCATGTAAGTCTATAGATTTAGCGAAAGATGAAACCAAGCATTCAGGATCACCTTTCAATCTCCAATTTTTGAGTATTAAATTCCCTTCGAATAAACTCAAATGACTAATTTCTGTTTCACGTTTACCGACGATTTTAGAATAATTGTTAAGTATTAAATCCTTAGCGTTCAAATTCAGAACACTTTCAGTTATCGTCATTAAAAATCCTTTCTTTTCGCTGTTAAATGGACCACCGTGGTAATTTACTACTACAGTTTCGAACGGTTTTGATTGATTTTTATCTATAGCATTAAAGAAGAAATCCCGGAGAAAATTCCGATTGTATTGATGTACATCAATCTCAATTGATCTTATGTATGCACATCTCTCTATATGACGGCTTAGCCGCCGTTTTATTATTTCCATCTGAGTCTCTGTGTAATTTGCAGTTAAGAAATCTCTATCTGATAGACTAAACTTGTTCTTATATACGTAATTTGTTGAAATCGCGATGAACCACGCTTTATTGACTAATCGAAGCTCTTTTGCACTAAGAACTCCTCTCTCATCGTGACAAAGGTGGTCGAATAGTAGTTCTATTATCTCATTGGGTAGTATGCTCAGTGGATCCTTGTATGGTCTATATAGTATAGGAACCTAATAGAGGTTAAGCAGTGTCTATGGAAAACGCCACGACCAACATCATAATTGTCTATATTTAAAATTCCGTCATTTACTAGTTTTCGTGTACTACTCCGCGTTCTCATCCGCTAATTTATCGCGATAAGAGAGAATAATGTGGGTCTAAATGACTAAATGACTAAATTTCGATAAAAAAAAAATTAATTAGAAGTTTAGATATGCTAATTAGATAGTAAGTTTATAATTGATTCCTTTTTCCCTTGCTCTCCAACAACGTGCAAAGCTATAGCATCTCTTTCGTAAACTAAACAATATTCTTGCTTGTAATTCATAAAGTGTATTATATACTTGAACACAACGAAGCGTACTCTACCAATGTTCTTACTAAGACCATTCAAGAAATCATTCAATTGTTTGAATCGTATGTCATCCCATACGTTACTTTCGCCCTCGAACACCCTAATCGAGATAACAATATTGATGAGCTTAGGGCAATGTGTTGTCAACATACCCACGAACTCCACCATATGTGTGAAAATTCTAACACCGAGATGTAAACTACGTAAACGTGGCATGTAGGTCAATAGACGCGTAATATCATTTACATAATCGAACTGTATAGCCAATTCCTGGAGATTCCAAAATAAAGGCAATAATTTAAGTGTTCTTTGTATGTATTCAGAGGTTTTTGCTGGACAGTTGTTTCTATTACCCAAAAAGTGTATTCTGATTGACCTATGCTGATGTCTTAACGTTTGTTTATAATGTTATATAACAAACATACTTCGTATAATCTACTTTAGAGGATTCAGCTAGAATTTTAAAGTTATCAAGAAACCTTTTTAGGTTTTGATAATACACCTTTTGTTCATTAATTTTCACTTTCGTTGGCGCATGTGGCCCAACTATAGCATCTCGGTACGCTCTACCTAGAGCCCAAAGCTTTCTGCAAGTTTGTGATAATTCCGGCTCATAAAACATTACTCTGCTGAGAATATCATCAGGCAATTTCATTATACCTACGTTCATTTTGAAAACCTTTATCAAATAATGGTGGACGTCATAACTAAACAAACAAACAATTTTCAAATAAAAAGTATAAAATGAAGAGGTTTACAATTTAATGCCATCCTCCACCTGGATATCCACCGTGGTTGCCTGGATATCCATGATGGCCACCATATGGAGGCTGTTGAGGGTATCCACCATATGGGGATTGCATTGGAGGTGGTGGGCTATACATACCAGGACCAGGGCCACTTCCATAGCCAGTGCCAGGCATTTGTGCACTTGGCATTCCATATGGCATCGGAGGAGCATATCCACCTGGACCAGGGCCAGGACCACCAAAACCTGGACTAGGAATTGATGCAGTTTCTGGGTATGGTCTGTAAGGCGTGTGGCGACCAGGTGGTGTTGGTGGCTTGGATACTTGTCTGCCGTAACCACCAGCTACATCGGCCATAGGAAATCCTGGTCCGCCAGAGTGGGACTGGTATGGTGAGTGTGAAGGTGGTGCATGTGAAGGTGTATGACTTTGGTATGGAGAATGCGAAGACGCATGTGATTGATGTGACTGGTATGGAGAATGTGAAGGTGGTGCATGAGAAGGCGCATGAGATTGATATGGCGAATGTGATGCTTGGCTTTGCGGTGGTCGACTATGCATTGGCGACGGAGGTGGCCTAGAATCAATATCACTCTTTTTGTTCCCTCCTAGTCCTAAGTTAGCCATCGAGTCCATGATAGATGACTTTCCAGTGTCATCTTGGCGTGCATTAGTGTTATCTAAACCCCATAATCCGCCGCTGGTTAATGCATTCACACCTTGCTGACCTTCAAGTGTGGGGTCATTAACGGTATGGACATGTGAGTGCACCTTGTTGGATTGCTTTCTACAGGACTCCTTAGACAATCCATGTTCTATTTGATCAATTTTTGGACCTTGTGCCTTGACCCACTATTTAAGGTGTCAGAAATATCATTAACTCGCTTGTCACTAACCTTTCTCATGAATTCACCCATTTCAGTTTGAATTTTGCTGCGACCCTCATCGGCAAAGTACGGATGATGGATACATTGAAGTATATCATCAATAATCCTATCTGGATTGTCGTTATTGCCCCATGCCTCTACAATGAGTTTGGTGGAGTGCACAAGGATAATTCTAGCAAGATTACCACAAGGATTGTTAAGCAAATGATCGAAATGATCTTTTGAAAGACCACTATGAGTAGGATCTGAGCAATTTGGATCATTGTATACTTCCAATTGATCTTGTCTTGTGAGGATTTCTTTTGAACCCTTACCGATTGTCTCCTTTGCTTGCATAACCAATGGAGCCATAAATGGTTCTAAAGTAGAGTAAATGAAGACAGCGACTGAGTTGGAAATCTTCTCCACTAACGCATTCAACCCAGGTATTTTGTCAATTGTTGCCTCAATTGTTTTTGAGATTCTGTCACGGAATGAAAGGATCTTCCAAAGTGTTGCATGTAACTCCTGTGGGGACATTTGTTCAGGTGCGCGAGAAGATGATCTCAAATGGCTAAGATCTTCAAAATCCCTATTAAGAGAACCAGATCCATTTCCACCACCTAAAGATCTGCTCTTTGGGAGCTTTGAAGTGTATCCATCGAGTTGGAATATCAAATCACGAAGATTGTCGATCGCTGAATTGCCACCACCTCCCGGACCTTCACGTGACTTTGCTGTTGCACGCTTGACCTCATCATTGAGATCGTTTACTGAGGCAGAGGAAAGGTGATCACCAGCTTCACCGAGGACACTAGCCATGAAATCCATACCACCAAAGGATCCTGTGACAATAGGTGGAACGTGCTCGCCATTTGGAGCGCGTATTCTAACGTTATCACCAACGTGGGGGAACACATTTCTATGTCCAAGCTTGTAGAGGTATACTTCAGCGAAGTTAGAGTGCGCTGGGAAATCCTCTAAGGTGTGCATAGCACAGCCAAGCAATCTAAGAGCTTCGTGCTCGTCCGAACTATTCTTTGAACTTTTGTATCTTCTACCATATTCAATACATTCACGAATACGACGACGGACTAACGCCGTTGAAGTTTCGCAGACGCGCTCGTTTGCGATATAATTCTTCATTCCAGTATGTGGGTCGATATCTAATTCATGAGGGTCTACGGGTGGACGAAGTCTGCGATCATATCGCCTTGCATCCTCGCCTTCTGCGTATCCCTTTGGGTTGTCGATGTGCTCTGTAGGGAGATAAACACCAATCCTTTCTTCTGTGACTTCGAACTCGTCGGTTGCATAACCGAATGCAAGGAAAGACAAAACCATAACGACATTGAGGATTGTTTGTTTGTCTACTTTAGAGAGTGCAGCGGTATCGAATGCTTGTGAGTAATCACGTAACTTAGAACTGTGTTAGAAGATATATCTAGAAATCCTTATTAACTAACCCAATTCTAAGTAGTTTATCAGAAACAACGTCAGAGAAGACATTAGAACTCACACCACTATATCAATTATTAAGAAAGAGCACTAGGAAATTACTATAGTACCCACAAATAAACCCTTTTAATATCTAAAGACGAGAATTTAGACCTCGTGACAGCCGCTAGCAATCCACCGCCAGCTTTCTTGTAGAGGTCTCCGATGGAATCCGTGATATCACCTTTAAGGGTTTAATTCTGTGTTTACTGCCAAGTAGAATAGCTTACCATGTCTAAAAGCTTTTCCTTCTACGTTAGCATAGGATGGGCTACAGGTCTCGTGAGATATTTTCAAGCTGTACAAGATATACGGACATATTACCAGCACCAAATGCTTGTACGGAAGGTGCGATTAGCATCAATATTAAAATTATTAGAATTGCGTATTTAGATATCATGTTCAAATGATAAGGAATGATTGAGGCGATGAGGCCAAGACGTGAAAGTGAAAATTGTCAATAAAAAGTAGTCTAATTGGTTAATATAAAGTATTTAAGAACTTCATAATATATTGATTATACTTCCCATCACAGAATTAACCAGAGAATTGTCATTGTGCGCTGAAAAATGAGACAAACAAACGGCGTGGGGAGACACTTTATCTTTACAAGTATCAGCACAATAATTGAGCGTTAAAATCAAATTCGAAGTTACATTCATTATTAATTCACTGTTAGAGTGCCTTCTTGAAGAAATCTGTCAGACGCTCGTATGCTTCCTTGTAAATTTCTTTAGCCTCTTCGTCTTTGAGGTTTGCTAAGTGTTTGTGTTAGATTAAAACATTGGTACATTTTCGTTACTTACATCTTGCTGCAGCGAAGCCGTGAATTGACTTCTCGGATTTGAAATGTTGATATGCGTTCTTCTCTTTAAATTCATTGGAGCTTAGAATTTTGATGACCTTGTCAACCTCTGCACCGTCTTCATCTTTAGATGGGAAGAAACCAATTGGTGTTTTCACTTTTTCAACTACTCCGGCATCAAGCATAGCTGGATGAAGTACAGCAACAGCGTCAAATAGTTTGATATCCTGAGTAGATGCATTCAAAGCAATAGCTGCACCCCAACAATATCCAACAAGTCCCAATTTGCTGTGCTTCTGGCGTAATTCGTTTGAAAGATTAAGCAACTCTGGGATACGAGCTGATGGGGATGCGATAGTAGCAAAGAAATCACCCAATTCTTTCTTATCTTTATCGTTGCTTGGTGGGAATTTCTCGAGTGGGAATGGTTTGCCTGAATGTCTGTGAGATCGTTCAACTTAAACAAAGGAAGACATACCTCGGAAGAAATCAGGAAGAACAACACGGTAGCCCTTATCAGCCAGAATATCGGCGCCTTGAAGAGTTTGGTTAAAATAACCAAAGATATCGTAGATGCCCAGAAGGACCGTGTGAGCATCAGAAGGACCTGTTACGTAAGCCTTTTCAAAATGGCCAACTTTCTCATATGTTCCTTTTGGTTTGTAGTTTGTTTGATCAATAACTGGTGGGATAGAACAGCAGGCAGATGACATAGTGATGGTTGTCGTTTCCAGAGAAGGTGAGTGGATAACTCAAGAGAAGATGTCGTCATCGACGGGTTTCAGAATAACTGAGACAGTCTATAGTTCGATGAATAGATACCTCAGAAATAAGGGATAATAATTTGTGGGTATTGGAGCAGCCGAGTAATGGATATACTACAATTGTGCTAGATAAGATGTTAGAATCTCGGTTACAATTGAGAATTTAGTTTATTTTTTTCGTATTTATAAATAGAACAAAAATTCTTTATCAAATAATTTGTTTAATTTACATTCCTTTGCTGAATAAGGTTTGCGCTTTAGCTCCCAATTCATTTACGCGAACTTTAAGAAAAACCAAAACATGTCGGCAATTGAGAGGCTTTCTGTACCACAGCAGAAGCTGCACAAGCATGACAGCTCTAGCACTCTTAATCTTCCTCTCCATGACTCAGTCGAAGTCCAAGAGGGTGAATTCCATGAGCCAACTCAGGAGGAAGGCAGCAAATCTAATCTAATAGTAGATACTACCGAGGCTAATAGAGCGTATACTGCTTCCCCTAGTGGTACATACCCTGAAAGAAGAGGTTCAAATATGGACAGTCCAATTGGAAGAGACGGGAAGGGCGGCGTCGAAGATGTTGGTCTATTTCAAGGACAGTATTATCCTAGCTACATGCATGCTGTGAGAAATACCAAGAAAGGACCTTCTGGACGTACTATCATTCTCTGTCTTGATGGTACTGGCGATCAGTTTGACGGCGATAACTCCAACGTTGTCCGTTTCTTCAGGTGCTTAAAAAAAGATGAGCCGTCTAAGCAGCTTGTTTACTACCAAGCTGGTTTGGGTACTTATGTTCGTTGATATTCTAAGTCAACAAAATGAGACAATTCTGATTTCATGTTTAGGTAACCACACGCTCTGCTAATCCTATTACGACAAAACTCAGTGAGATCGGTGATATGACAATCGGTAGGCTGAAGCATTACCTTTAAATAACATAGTTGACAGAATTGTAGGTTCTGGTTTAGGACATCATATTGTGAGACAATCCATTAAACAAATCACTCATTTAACCGGCAAATTTAGCGCGATGCATATGCATTTTTAATGGAAAACTATACGCAAGGTGACAAAATCTGTATGGTTGGCTTTTCAAGAGGTGCATACAGTGCTCGTGGGTTGGCAGGTATGCTTCAGAAGGTGAGACTACAGTATTTACAAATAAGCCGCTCTAATAAATCCTAGGTTGGTCTTCTTCCAAAAGGTAACCGCGAACAAATCCCATTTGCATACCGGATGTACAAGGACAATTCAGATGATGGATGGAAAATGAGCTCTCTCTTTAAAGAAACATTCTCAATAAAAGTAAATATCCACTGGATAGGTGCATGGGACTCTGTTTCCTCTATTGGTTTCATTCCACGCGATTTACCATTCCACAAATCAAACAACGCCGTCAAGCAATTCTGCCATGCTGTCGCATTAGATGAACACAGAGCTAAGTTTAAGGCTGGGCACTGGGTGCGCTCAGAAGAAATGGAAGTTCGTGAGGGTCTTCTACAACGCCGTAAAGAGAAGCTCAGGCCAACTTTCGGTGATATCAATGAAGTCGAAGAAGAAGATATCGCACATGAAACACACGACACAGAGGAAGATTCAAAGAAAGCTGTCGAGAGAAAGCGCAAAGAAATCATGAAGACTATCAGACAACTTCGTAAACACACCCAAAAATCTAAGGGTGAAGATGATAGCAGTGTCGATGCATTCAACCCTGAAATCCAAGCTCAGTTTGAGATGCTCTTCGAACTCCAAGATAAGGAGGATCTATCAGAAACTAAAGTCAAGGAAGTCTTTTTCATGGGTTGTCATGCAGATGTCGGCGGTGGAGCTGTACCAAATGATACCAGACACTCTTTGGCACGCATTCCTCTCAGATGGATGCTCAGACAGGCTTTCAAGTGTGACACAGGTCTTCTTTTCCAGACTGACTTACTCGACTACTATGGTCTTGATCTCAAGACTCTCTATCCGTTCGTCACTCGTCGCCCACCAGCTGTAGAAAATCCACCAGAGGGCTACCCAGAGCTACCAACTCAGGACAACCCTCGCAGAACATTTTCAGAAGCTCAAGAGGATTACTATGACTCGTAAGTGAACATCAGTGATACAAGGAAGCCCTAACAAAACAATAGGTTATGTCCTCATCACGACTATCTTAATTTATCCAAAGGCTGGTGGATCCTGGAACTCTGGCCTCTTCGTGAGATATACCAAGACGAGAAGGGCAAATACCGTAAGAGACTTGCGCCAAATTTAGGTCACCACAGAACAATCAGAGGCACAAATACCAAATTCCATCGCTCAGTTGCGATTCGCCAGAAGCGTATCGGATATGATATCAAAGCACGCATGGTTGACTCGCCAACATCTCATTGGGTTGGGTAAATACCCTTCGCTGATAATATAATACCACACACGTTGCCGTACACGTTGCTATACAAGTTACAATACTATTCACATAATATACTCGTTCATTTTTGTCACTCATTTAATTTAATTTGACATTTTATTTCGACTTAACGAACACTTTACTTGCCGACAAGGTTGTTATTAGTATGTACATCTATACTACATGAGGTCAGGTCATGTTAAGCTTATCTCCTATCGGAAGTTTTCAGGACTTCCATGTGGATACTTCCGAAAGTACAGAGCAGCGAAAATGACATGTTATAGGCAAGTGCTCGACGGGTGTATATCTATATATTTATTGCATAATTTATACGAAATATTCGTTTTTATGTGGGGGATGAGCTGAGTAACCCAATGCTAATATCAGTATAAATGAAATGCGGACGATCTATATCACCTAATAGATACCTGGCGATTTATTTAGCTAATAGTTGTCTAGATTTCTACAGTTACGCCAAGGCGTAACTAACGATGCTATACTACAATAGCGAGCCATCGAAATTAGATTGATGGAATGTTTAGTAGATACGTAAGCTTGTAAAATTTAAGACATTAAATTAGTCTCTTCCTTTGCATTCAAGCACTGTGGCGATAAAGATGAATATTTTCACGCGATTACCTCAGAATATGGACAAACAACGATAGCGCGATTCCACAGCAAATTAAGAACAATATTAGAGTGTACTCATGTATTTTTAAAATTATCGTTCATTTTTTAATTCAAATGCGTGCGATCATACGCCCCTTAATCCAAAAAGGTGGAGCTGACAGCTGTAACAACTGTACTCTAACAACCAACGGGTTTCATTTTTCTGAAGAAAAATCGCCCAAAATTTCATCAAAGGAGAAACTCAATTATAATATTACCAAAAAAGGCAATCTAGTCCGGCGATTAGCAATTGTTCCTAAAGATTGAGTGATCGTTATATAACTTTTGATAACGAAAGTCTTCTTTATAAAAAACAAGAAAATTACTGGGATGGTACAAATAGATACAGAGACCCAAAATCAATTCTCTAATTCCGATAAAATGGCCCCTTCTGATATAGAGAAAAAAGACATCGAATTGGCTAAGAAGCTATCGGATTCTGATAGTCAATTAGACGACGGTTCAATCAAAGAGAAATCATTGACTTGGCCTCAAGCATCATTCCTACTATTGCTTGAGTATGTTTCATAACTACATCATTTTTCTATTCTAACAAGTCGGAAGGTATATAGTCATAGCATTGCTAGCCCTTCCATCTTCTTGGGCTACACTAGGATACGGTGGTGGTACAATCGCTACTATCGTCTTGGGTATCGTCGCTGGATATACGCAACATGTCTTATGGCGTTTCTGTTTGAAATTCCCAGAAGTGCGGGATATCCTTGATGTAGCAGTTATTTTAGCTGGTGGGGGTACGTTCACATTACATCTTAAAGTAGTATCCTTATCTAATGTCATCATAGGTAAATGGGGGCGCATTGCATGGTTCTGTGCATTCGTTGGATTAGTTCTCAACAATGTCGCTATTATGGGCTTACATGTCGTTCAATTTAGTGTCAGTGTGAACACACTCTCTGAAGGTGCGAAATGCACACAAGTTTTCGCCGTTTGCGGTACACTCCTTATGTTTATTCTCTCTCTCATGAGAGAGCTTAAGCAGATGAGTTTAATGGGAGCTATAGCTTCCAGTACTATGCTTCTCTGTATTGTTTTGGCAATGATTTTCGCTGGCGTACAAGGCTTACCTGCAAACCATTCAGGTGGTCCAATAATCTTGAAACCATGGGATGAAGAAGGTGGCGTTGAAGGTCTGATAGCGGGTAACAACGCGGCTTTAAATATCGCATATACGTACATTGGACACATTTTGATTCCTTCGTTCGTCGCTGACATGAAAAACCCAAAAGATTTCGATAAGGCTATCTATGTTTCCATCATCGCAGAAATTATCTTGTTTAGTTTGGCAGGTGGTATCATTTACTCCCAAATCGGCGCCACGGATATGACAAGTCCGGCATACGGCTCTCTGCAACCACATTTCAAGAAAGCTATTGCGGCCTTTGTTCTGCCAACTGTAGTCATCGTTGGTGGTGTATACTGCTTGGTCACAGCTAAGACAGTATTTGCACGTGTTTTTGATTTCAACTCAGTGCATAGAAGAAGCCACACCGTTAAAGGATGGTCAGCATGGATTGGAATAATCACTGTTTTATGGATTTTGGCTTATATTATCGGACAAGCCATTCCATTCTTCAATGATCTGATTTCTTTGATCAGGTGAGTTAGCAAAATACCGGCGGCGGACTGTCTCAGCTGACTTCTCTCAGTTCGCTATTTGATTCTTGGTTTGGATTTATTTTCTGGGGTGTAGGATATTTCTTCATTTACCGTGGAAAGTCATTTAGCCGATGGGGAATCGTAGAGGGTCCTCTTAATATTCTCATGATCATAGCGGGTTTCGTGTTGCTTGGATTGGGTACATACACCTCAGTTGAATCCATCCGCGAGTCCTATGCATCTGGATCTATAAAATCACCTTTCTCTTGCGTAAATAATGGTTATTAGAGACATTTTCATCTTTTCGTAAACGCGATTAGATATTAGACATTTATTTAATTCGGTACTTTCATATCTAATTTCACTTGTATTTTATTTAATAGACTATCATCACATATCATTTTAAAAAGTCGTTTCTATATGGGTTACAAAATTTTACATAACATACTTGAAATCGTAATGAGCGTCTCCTGTAACGCCTTGCCTGTCCATCTCATCTTTCTCTTCCTCAGTGAGATTGGCCTTTATTTTATTTTGCCTTGACCACCAGGCGAACTCTACGAAATACATAAAGCAAGCCAAGGCCATAAACGCCAGACTAACAGCGTGTCCAACTTTGTTGGTGTTGTATATTTGACCACTAATAATACCGCCTATGTTTCCAATTGATTGGTTCATTCCCATACCTGTACTACGCTTTGTAACACCACTTGAGTTAGAATTCCACATTGTCACTGTTAAAGGTTCAATTTAGTTTGCGTTATAATTGATCACCTACGGTTTAGACCGACCGTTACGTATATACCGGTTCCAACTAAGAAACATGCAAAGTACTCCGCACCAACGACATCAGTTACGCCTAAAAGAATAGCGTATCCAGTGATAGTAATCAAACTTGCAACTACAAGCATCGGAATACGATGGTGGTACCTATCTGCTACCATTGCGCAAGCTACATAGACAATAGCTGCCCATCCGTAATTTGCAGCAGACAAGAGATTAGCTCTTGTCGTATCAAATCCCATACCCTTGATGATCAGAACCAAGAAAACACTGTAACCAAAAAGACATGTATCAGCTCCAAGTTGAGCCAAACATGAGAAGTAAATTGCTGGATCCTTGAACAACTTTTTGACCTCTGTCTTGTAGTCACCCATATGGAGGTATGCTTTCTCTTTCGCTTGACGTACTTTCATCAGGTATTTCTCCCTGTCGTTGAGGTACCAAGCTGTCTCGGGTGACTCGGCCATGATGAAGTAAAGAGCTATACCCCATACCATTGTAATAATTCCTTCAACTACGTAAAGCCACTGCCATCCTACTAATCCGCCAGCGTTCAATTTGAGTAAACCTGACGCAATTAAACCACCAAAAGCAGACGAAATGGCAGCAGCAACGAAGAGCATTGCGGTTCGGAAACTGATTTCGGATCTTCTGTAGAACAGTGTGATGTAAATTGCCAAACATGGAAACAAACCAGCTTCAAATGCACCCAATACTATACGAAGGGCTACTAATGTAGCGAAATTTTTCTGGAATCCACTACCAATGACAACTGCGCCCCAACATACCATAATGGTAGCCATCATAGGTCTGATTGGTATCTTCTTCATTAATGATGACATTGGACTTTCAAGAAGAACATAGAGAACGTAGAAAACGGACGTCGCTACGTTAATACCATTGCTGGGCAAGTTAAGATCCTCGGACATACCAGCCGAGGCAGCATTACCTATATTGGAGCGGTCTAGAAAGGAAAGAAAGTATGAGAAACCCAAAACTGGACAAATGAATAAGTCAAGTTTTCTCAACAATGAGGCCTCTTCTTTTGGATCTATGAGGACATTTGCGAGATCCTCTTCATTATCATTAATGTTTAATGATTCCACAATTATGGAATTGTCTTTCTCTTTCTCGTCGTTCATTTCTAAGTGGATGATATAAATCGCGTAAGATAAGAGTAACTGATAACGGAATTTTCTTGATAACGAAGTTGCTGATAGGAAATCCGACAACTGATTATACCTCGCTTAGAGAGTTCATTAAAGTGTCAGGGTGCAGCAGGTGAAAGGACATCTGATCCAATGCACGTCATCGGTTGATTTTTATTTCATAAGTGATGCACTGATATCGCTTATCACTTCTTTACAACATACCCCCATTTAGATAAGAAATGTCAATAGCAGATAGATCAATTAGCGTTTCCGCAGATCGCGGCGGTACTTTCACTGATTTGCTGGCGAAGTACACCAAAGACGGTAAGCAAGAGGAACTCGTCATTAAATTGTGTAGGTTCTCAATTATATTCTCGTTGTAGACTTATAGATTATCCTAAGTATCACAGGATCCTGGTAATTACAGTGATGCTCCTACAGAGGGTATACGAAGAGTCCTTGAGATAGTCACGGGAGAGACAATCCCTAGAGGACAGAAAGTACCTTCAAAGAAACTAGCGAATATTAGACTCTCTACTACGGTAGCTACAAATGCATTGCTGGAACGTAAAGGTGAAGAACATGCACTGTTAATCACAAAGGGCTTTAAGGTGCGTTATCTTCATTTATCATAGAGTGCAACAGTAACAAGGAAATAGGATCTTCTCGAAATCGGCAACCAATCGCGTCCTCGTATCTTTGATTTGGCGATAAAAAGACCATCCACACTCTACTCCGATGTAATTGAGATTGACGAGAGAGTTACTCTAGTAGGATATACATCAGATCCTAATGGTATTGAAAATGCTGTCCAATTTGACGAAACTGGGAACATCATACGAGGATACCGAGGTGAAGGTTGGGACGGCCAAGGTGACGCAGAAGGGCCGGGTGAGGTCGTTATGGGTATATCAGGAGAGGCTGTTCGTATCTTGCAGAAACCAGGTCAGTTTCCTGTTTAATAAGGTGAAAATTGACTTAATTGTCATAGATTTGAAACAAATCCGCCGTGACCTTCAAGAAGTTTACAATAAAGGTGTTCGTTCACTTGCAATTGTATTCGTACATTCGTACACATACCCAGAGCACGAGAAGCAAGTCGCAGAGGTTGCAAAAGAGATTGGTTTCAAGCATGTTTCAGCATCATCACAGCTGTTATCGATGATTAAGATGGTTCCTAGAGGTGTCAGTGCAACTGCAGATGCATACCTTACACCAGTATTGTCTGACTATATCAATGGCTTTTTCCAGGGCTTTGATGATGCCATTGGAGATGGAAGTGGTCAAGATGGCGGTTGTAGAGTTGAATTCATGGGTTCTGACGGTGGTCTACTCGACCTCCGTAACTTTTCTGGGTTAAAGGCGATCCTTTCTGGTCCAGCAGGAGGTAAGAGGTGCTTTTAAACGCTTCGATAAGCTCATATAATCAGGTGTTGTCGGATATGCGCTCACAGCCTGGGATGACAAGTCCAAAATCCCAGCAATAGGTCTTGACATTGGTGGTACATCGACCGATGTCAGTAGATTCGCAGGTTCTTACGAAACGGTTTATGAAACAACCACAGCGGGTGTGTCGATTCAATCACCCCAGTTGGATATCAACACTGTCGCTGTATGTGCTTCTTGCTTTTAAAATAACGCTCTAACTAGTTATAGGCTGGTGGTGGCTCTTGTTTGACGTTCAGAGATGGGCTGTTCCACGTTGGACCACACTCGGCCGGTGCACACCCTGGTCCTGCATGCTACAAGAAGGGTGGACCACTCGCGGTAACAGACGCGAACTTGTTCCTTGGTAGACTCGTTCCATCGAGATTTCCAAAAGTATTCGGTCCTAATGAGAACGAACCTATTGATCCAACTGCATCTGAGAATGCATTCAAGGAACTCGAGAAGAAGATTAAATCTGAGACTAAGACAGACTTAGATCTTGATGCCATAGTTTATGGATATCTCAAAATCGCAAATGAGACAATGGCTAGGCCAATCCGTACACTTACAGAAGCAAAAGGACATGCCACCTGGAGCCATATTCTCGCAGCCTTCGGTGGGGCTGGTGGTCAATCTGCTGGTGAGTATAACCCCATATTTGATGCTAATCTAACACGCGAACAGCTGAAATTGCACAGATTCTCAAGATTTCTAAGGTTATCATTCATAAATATTCCTCAATTCTGTCGGCCTTTGGTTTATCACTAGCCAACAGGACATTTGAAAAGCAAGTTCCTTCTTCCAAGCTCTGGTCGAAGGAATCACAGCCTGAATTCTCGAAGAAGCTGGATGAACTTTCTAAAGTTGTTCAAGAAGAGCTCAAAGTGCAAGGTTTCCATAACGACAGAATTATTCTCGAGCGCTATCTCAATATGCGTTTCGATGGTAGTGATACTGCGCTCATGATAACTGCTAACAATGATAACGGATTCGCTGATGCATTTAAGGAAAGGTATTTCGACGAGTTCGGTTTCCTACTCGAATCTGAAATTGTCGTGGATGATATCAAAGTAAAAGGCATTGGAAAGACCTACGATGAACTCGGACAGTCTGCTCTCCAAGAATATTCACAGATTACACCTCGTAAACTCACCAAGGAGGATGCAACAAGTAGACAGTCATGTTACTTTGAAATCCAAAATGTTGGACAAAGGGTTGATACTCCAGTTTTCACATTAGATAAGCTTTCTGTGGGAGACGCCATCGATGGACCAGCCATTGTCATCGATGATACTCAGACTATCATCGTTCTCCCTGATTGGACTGCCACCGCAACTTCACAATGTCTATTCCTTGAATGTGAAAAATTGAAGCAATAAAGAATTTGATAATGTAGAATGAAGCAAAATGTATGATACTCGGTAGAATTAGTATAAAAGTAAACGATTGCGAATGGTATCAATATAAGAATTGATTATGTAGAAGGGAATCAAAGGTAAAGAATTAATAAATTTAAAAGTAAGAGATATGTTATCAATCGATTTTAATTGTCCGATATTAATGATACGTATTAGAGTGAAATAAATGAAAAGTGAAGATTAGTAATTAAGACTGAAAAGATTGAATATATAAGCCGCTAATTAAACACTCTGAAATCCATCATAAGTGTTATAGTATTGATATGGTAAGTAAGTAGGTTCAGGTTGGTTTATCATACCCTGATTATTTTCTATATTAACCGAAGGAACTTGATACCGAAATTGACTCTCAGTGGGGGTCTTGATGTTATCCATAGGAATAGGTGGCGGCTGATAAGCAAATTGACTCTCAGTGGGCGTCCTGAAATCATCTTCGCATATATCGCCTACCATCGTTGGAATTGCGTGTGTTTCCACTGTGTATGGTAATGGTTGTAAACGATTGTCGTCAAAGGAAGGTAAAGATTGAGCCGTCCGTGGTACAGCATAGTTATAGTCCAAGTCTAGTCTTTCAGTTGGGTTTTCTATTGGATCATACGTCGTCATACTGTAAGTCGGTAGAGAACTTCCATAGAATGAAGAATTTCCATTCAAATTCAAGCAACTTGGAGTTTCAGATCTATGCCGACGCATTGGTCCAGAAGATGGTTCGTAGGATTGACTGAATGGAAGTAAAACTTGATGATCGAGTATATGATTAGGAGAGTCAGTCCAATGAGTGGCTGTTGAAGGTCTAGATGAATAATGACTGGCCGAATCTGAACTCGCTATTGAAGACATATACGTCGAAGAGCATTCTGAATACGCATCCGAAGAATCCGTATACATAACTGGTTTACTAACGTTGGAGTTATGTGTCCGGAAATGAACGGCCAAATTGTCCGATCTTGTAAAGGACTTATGGCATATTTCGCATACGTATGGCCGTTCCTTCGTGTGTGACCGCTTGTGCCTTCGAAGATGTTCATCTCGCTTAAACGCTTTGTCGCAAATATCGCACTTGAACGCACGCTTTTCGGATAAATTGATATTATCAATCTCGTTCAACAGTGAAATATCATCTTTCTCGTTTCTCACAGCCGAGCGCTTTTGGAGTAGCTTTTTTAGTGATTTACCCTGCTTGTAGAATTCAGAACCGTTATTGATACGAAGGAGGAATATATCAGCGAGACCTTGGTCATAGAATTGTTGTTTTAATGATACATCGCGGTCGTACCTCAATGCAAAACTGGCTGGGTCAATAGCCGTCGATGTGCCCTGGACAGAGGGTCAGTAATTGATACTGAAACTGATCAAGACATACGGGAGTACCAGCTGCTTCACGCTTCAAATCACGCTCTAAAGCATCTAGAAACATTCTATCATGTGGAACTGAATGCCATTTGAACAGTTTCTGCTTTTTTAGCGTTCGTAATGCTCCAAAACGAACGAGCAAATCGAGTAAAGTACTACCATTGTATTCTATAACACTGTCTATGCCAATTTTGAGATTCCTCAAATCAGATGAGATCCCTTCGTTGAATTTACGCTTGTCTGTTATAATTCTCCCCAATTTACGCACTTTAAAAGAGATTATTTTGTAGATATCAGGGCCAGTAATGAAAAAGTCGTCCGAATATCTAATACAGCTTATGTAGACATCATCCAACTTGTACCTGTGTATAATCCTATGTGGGTGGAGATCGTCTGTTTCTTGTTCGCTGTTGAACTTGTTTGGTGCGTCTATTAAGAAAGCGTTTAAGCTTAAAATCGGACCAGCGATTTCTGTCTCCATTTCTAATGGTTTCTCTATGGGCTCCAGGCCAGTATGACTTCAGTGTTGGATGTAGTGGTGCAACGTCCATGACGTCTCTATCGAGCCAAGATGAATACGCGGAAGTTGAACTTTTAGAGCAGAATTTACTAAAAGTTAAGAACCTCACGACGTCAATGTCGTCTATTTTGCAGAATTTGGACGCACGCTTGGCTAGACTTGATAATTCTGTGATTCCGCTGCAGTCGTCTACCAATGGACTGGACGTTCTATCTAATAGTAATTCTTAGTAAACTGTTCTATTAACTTTCTAATAATAACTTTTTAGATATCCAATCAGCCCTGAATTTAGTCGACAACGATCAGAGACAGTCTACAATCGCAAGAGAAGACGAGACCGTGATAAACGATGGCGCAGATCCTAGTGATATCAGACCATACTTAAAAGTTGTCAGCAATCTTTCTTCTCAGCTCGAATACTTGAAGCACTCCCAGTGGTCTTCGTCTAGAGATTCTATTCGGGAAATTACCGGTATGGTAGAGAAAGGTGTACGCTCCCTCCTCAGAGTTTTCGAAGGCTGGGTGCGCGATGTTAGCAAACCCGTCGATGCCGAAAAATGTCTCAGCAAGGGTTTCGCTGATTTCCCTGATATCCCTCAGCATGCAATGACTCGTTTAACAGCTTTCGTCGAGGCTGTATCACCCATCATCAAGACATTACCTCCACCATCGTATACTCACCCTTCAATTATATATGCTAGTGAGCGTGCAAGGTATTTCAATGTCTCGCTCCAGCCATTCTACAAGCAAGCTGAATCCTCACTCAATTCATACGCTAAATCAGGCCCATTGGGTGCTTCTATATATGCTAAAGGCTCACAGAGAGTGACAGCTCTCATTAACGGTGCAACCGCATTGGCTGACGTTGAATGGCAATCTGCGACCGCATTATTTGGCGAAAATGGCGATGCTAATAAACCATTCTTGACAGCCGTTGCCCCTGCAATTACTCTCCTCCAGAGTGCCACATCGAACGTTTTTTCTTTGGCTAAATCTAACCCCCTTAGACACATATTTGCGGTTCTTGATTTGCTGGATACTCTTGCACCATTTGCTGAAAAGTGGGAGAGGAGTATTACGAGGAGATCTACACAGTCCAGCAAGAATGAGGTCACAGCTTTAGTTGAAAACGCCAGATCAATAACTTTAAGGAGTTTCCCCGATATTATCAAATATATCAAGAGCCACACAGGTGAAGAAAAGCATTCGACGTCTGTCTCAAATGTCACTAATGATGTTCGTTGTGTTATTGTGCTAAATCGCATTTATTAACATAAACTCAGACCGTAACTTACCTCAAGGAGATACTCATCTATGGAGACACGGTTGAACGAAATCTCAAACGCCTTGGTGATGGTGGTTGGAATGTATCATCTAAAGTAATGAGAAACGTACCGACAGATGGCGAGACTCTTCTTGAAAGATACCTCAGAGATGTTCTATTTAGTTTGATATCATCACTGACTAGAGTAAAGTCTAGCGCGTACTCTTCAATCTACGTTCTCAATAACCTCTCACTCCTTCGTCGAGATTTAATAGAAGCCTGCGAACCAGTCTCACTCGATCCAAGCAAGACAGATTCGCCATCCAATCGTGACATAGGTGATTTATTAGGTGAGCCAGCTGAGGATGAACTTAACGCAGCGTTCAGATCAGCGCGTATCAGCTACCTAGACACTGTCTGGAAGCCTGCACTTGTGGCACTGACGTCGGATGAGCTGTCGACAACGTCGCAAGGACCACACGTACCAACTGCATTGGGAGGTAGTGCCGAAAAGAAGCAACTTATCAAAGACAAATTTAGTAGGTTTAATGATGCCTTCGCTGCTCTCGAGAAATTGCATAATCGACACCCTGTCGGAAAGCGTGATTCACAATTGTCAACGCGTCTAAACAAAGAGGCAAAGGCTATGATTCTCCCGCCATACGCGACACTCTGGGGTAAAAACCAGAGTGGTGACTTTGCGAAAACACCTTCAAAGTATATGAAGGTAACGCCAGATCAGTTAGAAGGACGCATAGATAAGCTTTTCATGTAAAATAAATGTAAACTATAAATAAAAATCGCGTTATCTCATCTTCTCGAGCTACTTCCATTATCGTGAAATATAAATGGGTGTCCCAGGACTATGGGATGTGAGGGTTTTGTATTTATTCCACATATTTCTTAACTGACAACAAAATAACAAGCTTCTCCGTCCGGCTGCCTGCTCGCATTCGCTATCAAGACTAGCAGTTGACGCATTTATCGCAAACCACAGAGGATACAGAGGACTGAGGGTTGGAGTGGACGCATCGTAAGTAAATAGCGTAAAGTGAACAGCAGTTCATACAACACTCTTAGTATTTGGTTGATACACTCACAAACAGCCCCTGGAGGTTTGAACCCAGCGCTGAGAACTCTATTTTTCAAACTATGCAATCTGCTATCACTGCCTATCCTCCCATTGTTTGTATTCGATGGTCCGAAAAGAGTCAGTGGTTTTAAGCAAACAATCACAAGAAACTTACAACCCGTAGCCAAAAATGAAGAGAGGTAAACAAGTGCGTGGTGCACAGCCTAGAGGATTGAAAGATTTCATAAAGTTAATTGACGCTTTTGGTTTCGAATACCACAATGTGCGTTATCAACTCACGCTTTAAAGCCACTTAATCACGCGCAGGCACCAGGCGAAGCTGAAGCTGAACTCGCTCGTTTATCTAAAGCTGGTATTATCGATGTCGTCTTGTCCGATGATGTCGACAGTTTGCTTTTTGGTGGTGTCAAAATACTCAGAAAGTGCGTTTCTCTTTCCATTACGAAAGACTTTAGTTAACTCAGGAAAAGTTGGTCACTAGGTCTCTCAGGCAATAGCAAATCACAAGCTGATTTGCACAATATTAACAATGACGACTCACTCGCTGCTGATGATCATCGAATTGAGACATACACTCTCGACGACATATGTCGACATGATGAAACTGGTGTGACACCCAATGGTCTCATCCTCGTTGCATTATTAGCAGGTGGTGATTATCATCCAGTATGTTGAACGTCTTTGCTGATTTTCTATCTAACGCGTATTAGGCTGGTGTACAAAGCTGCGGAACAAAGAATGCATTTGGTCTCGCAAGGGCAGGCTTTGGTGATAAGTTGATTGAAGGGGTTAGAACACTTCAAAGAGACCAACTTGACTCTTTCTTGACCAATTGGAGAGAAGAGCTGAAGGAGGAGCTAGCGAACAATTCATCTGGCTATCTTTCATCTAAGAGACCTTCAGTTGCGACATCAATTACGACTTCCTTTCCAGATTTAGATGTCTTGGAACGATATATAAATCCCTTAACAACAGAATCAATTGATTGTGAACAGAAGTACAAAGAATCGTTAAATAACATAAAATACAATAAAGAACCAAATATAGCAGAATTAGCTAGATTCTGTGAGGAATACTTTGAATGGGGAGAAAAGAGTAGAATTATAGCTAAATTTCGTAATAGTGTTTGGGATGGCATTTACATTAGAGCATTACGTGCCTCAACAGTATCACTGGATGGAGGTCAGCATGGCGAGTTTAACGATGAAGTATCCAGTCAATTCATCAAAATACATCAAACGAGGAATAAGTCGAAGTATGAGAAATACATGGAATACAGGTTATCAATCAATCCATCACCTTACGTCGACGTAGTTGATGAAGCTGTAACAGGTGATATGAAAGCGCTCCGAGAGGCTCGTCGACGGAATGATCCTGCATTACGTGATTTGAGAAATGCCTTACCAGACGAACAATCTGCTAGTGGAACTACGATGGAAGATCTCACACATGCTACAGATGCGAGTACCAGTACTACTACTGGAAGGTCTAAACAAGTAGATCAGCACTCAGCATTGAGAATATGGATACCATCGCAGATACTCAAAGCTGCCTTGTTGAATGAAACAGATGCGTTCGATAAGGGTCTCACAAGGAAGGATTCTAATGTTGCTACTAGAGTAACAATGATGGCACCATCACGCAAACCAGCTCCTGTAATACGTGAGGAGACAATTATCGATGAGGCGAGCGCAGAGGCAACTTCCACGAGACGTACAAGAACGGTTGACAGTATAAGCTCAACTTCAAGAGGCGGGGGAAGAGCGAGGGGAAGAGGTAATACAAAGAAGAGTAACACCCTCACGCGCAATGCAACAGTTGATGATTTTGTCGATTTGACAGATACGGCTAATCCAATTTTGATACCTTCACCGAAAAGAAATCAGAGGAAAACGCAAACGCGGCGGAAGACGAGTGGTAGTAAGAGAGCTGTTGATAATCGATCAACTGACGATCTAGAGACTCATTCGCAATCACCTGCGAAGAGAGTTAGCGGTGGTCGCGAAATTGTGGTGCCTTCCAGTGACGTTCTCCATGGTGCGCGTTCACCGACACCAACTCTAGATCAGTCGCCACCACCATCAATCCATAAATCACTAACGCCAACATACACCACACCAAGGAAGTATAGTTTGACAACTCCGTTAGAGCCATCACTCAGTCCACCGTCACCATCTGCGCTCATTAGGGGTGAAAAGGAAAGACACAGTATTAATGAAACGATATCAATCGACGACGATGACAATTCACCAGTGTCAGTTGTTCGACGTGCAGATATACCAAATTCACCAATAAGCATATCAAGTGATGACAACACGAGCACGCCTAGGCCAACAATTAAGAAAATTCAGAAGGTGAAACCAAAGACTCTCACTAGCATATTTGGTGTAACAAAACCGCAACAGACAAAGAACAAGAAACGCGAGAACATAACGAACTCAAACATAACAAATGATGTTATTGATTTGACATGATTTGAATAAATAATGCATTGCAAAAACACCTTGTATTATACATATAAATTACATGAACTCACCAGTAATCTTCTGCTCGTGCAGGAACTTGCTTGAGACCTTTTTCTAATCTCTTCCGTCGCTCTTGGTGCCACACGCCAAACCACTTCTTCATACGTTCCCTACTAGCTTGTTTGCCAACATTAACCGTTGCAATCATGCGCACATGGTCTATTGACAAAGCAAAACATGTCAGCTCTGTAAATGAAGAGTGTTCTGAGTATGGAATACCATAGCAAGCAACAGTATCATTAGATCCGCGCGTACTAAATAAGTTTCTGTATGTGAAACTCCTATTCAAATCTCTTTTGAGGAGGTATTCAATATTGATATCAAGCTCTGATGAAGAACTTGATGCATTTTTGTATGTCCATCCGGTTGGTTTGAGACCAATAACGCGATTGTATTTCTTCTTAAACTTTGACAGATAATCCGGGAGAGTGTTTATTGTGACACCACCTAAACCTTGTATGTGAACTTGCGAATCATAGGGATCTTCAGTTAGAAGATTGTTTAATTCTTCGTCTTTTTCATTCCGTAGTAACGCTTGTCGTCGCTTATCAGCGAATATTTTACTATTTATTGCCTTTGCTACTGCTGTTAGTGTGTCAATTGGCACATCTGTAAAATCACTTATGTCCTACCCTTAACAATCCTCTCCTTGCCAATTGAATATGTACCTACAACAATGAGGACATCTTGTGATATTTTCTTCTCCTCTTTCTCCTCTTCCTCTTGGTTTTTTGCGCTACTAACAACCCTATTGAAGCCACTTTTGAGCATGTCCAGCATACTCTCATTTACTTGCATTTCCCCTCGAAGATTGGCTAAAACGAGATCACGACAAGCGTCAATGACTTGCCTTTGTGGTGGAAACGAATAATTTGGATTAAGGTATGTCGTATCTAAGTAAACAGCATCAAATTTCTTCCCTTTGATAGCGGGATGGTTGACATGTTGTGGACTCGCCCTGAAATCGCCACAATGGAGGTATCTAAATATCCTATCGCTACCAATCCAAGGTGATTTGAAATTACTATCACCTGCGTGAACTGATTGCTTACCTTCAAAAACGAAAATACTTGAACCTGGACAATGGTTCGCGTCAATGAGCGTAACAGTAACGCCATTTGTGGAAGGTATAACATGAGCAGTATCATTCGAAAGTGGACGAAGGTATTCTTTAGGAACACCGCATATGTGATGTACGAGGGAGGCTGTTATAATTGAACAGTATATCGGACCGGCATCCCAATTCTTGGATAATGACTGGTAGTGATCGCTATGTGCATGACTTAATACGTAAGCTTCAACGCCGGGTATTTTACCGGACATAAATGCGTCAACTGCTATTGGCATACCTTCTAATATTTTATAGAAGGGTGTTTTACGCTGATTTTTTGGTATAGACTTAGATGACATGGCTGTTGCTTCATTGTAAGCATTGGTATCGTTATTTGATGACATAAGAATATTAAATGCTGATAGTTTAGCTTTCTTTTGAGGTGGTGAGTTGTCTATGTCTATGGGAAGTTTACTAATGTCTTCTTTTAAGTAGTCTTCATTGAGACTATCTATTTCTTCAAATTCCTCGATTATTTCCTCATCTTTATCATCCGCTGCAGTACAATCAAGTGCTTTGATGTCGTCATTCTTGCCACAGTCTTCTTCATTATCGCTAGATAAATAAATAATACCAGTATCCATACATCTATTTATATGATAATTTGCAGCTGACTCATCAAATTTATCCAAATTTTTTTTGCAAATTGGGCAATTCATAGTTCTTTTTATACTTTGATCATGTCCACCAATGGGGGTTTATTGAAATATATAAAAAATTTCAATCTAGTATTAATATTCTTAATTTCTTCAATCAATATAAACTTTTTACAAATTTTAATTTCTCCTTTAAAGCTAATCAACAAGTCTAAATACGATGACGTCATAGCATACTCAAAATCAGCTTTTTCGAAGTTATTAATCTTAGTTAATAATAGTAGTACAATTAGGTTGTATAATTATAAATCTATCAATAAGAAGTCCATCATAATTTCAAATCATCAATTATACACTGATTGGTTGTATCTATGGTGTCTTTTATATAAATTGAATATAAATCACGATAAATTAGTAATTATACTTAAAAATTCTCTAAAGCATATACCTATCCTTGGATGGGGTATGCAATTTTTCAACTTTATCTTTTTGAAAAGGAATTGGTCAAAAGATGAGACAACTTTAAATAATCAGTTAGGTAGTATATCTGATGATAACTTTACATTATTATTATTCCCTGAAGGTACAACGTTATCAAATGAATCACGTCCGAGATCGATAAGGTATACAGAGAAGATTGGTGTTAAAGATTTTGACCATCTTCTATACCCACGGGTGACAGGGCTGTTAGCATCAATCAGAGCCTTAAAGCATAACAGTTTAGTGGACATAATAGATACAACTATAGCTTATCCAAATATACCCAAAGATATCTACGGACAGGATTATTATTCACTTAGATCAATATTCTTCAATGGTAAATTTCCAGATATTATTCATATGCACATGAATAGTTATAGTTTAGAAGATATTCCAATAGACAATGATGAAAATTTTACTAAATGGTTACTATCAAGATGGCAAGAAAAGGAGAAGAGGTTGGAATTATTTGAAAGGTCAAACGCATTAGATGAAGCGGATGATTATGAGGATATACCAATAACATTCAACAAGCCACTAATGCACACACTCGATGCTTTCGTATGGTTCGTACCGATGATTATAACTTGGTTAATTTACAAAACCATTGTAAACTTACTTTAAGAATTGGCCAGCCAATGATGACAAACCGCCTGAACTACCACCGGACAGTTTTTGCTTAATCATGAGCTTACCGAATGTCATAGTAGCGCTGTCGATGACGGATTGCTTATCGTCTGAGCTCTTACCGCCGAGGTTCTTGTCAGCGAGTTTGCTAGCCTCTGCGATGACCTTGCCAAACAAATCTGAGTCTTTCTCGTTTGTTTGATTTTGACCACCAGCGAAATGCTTTTGATAGAGGTCATAAGCATATGCGATACCATGTTCCTTAGGTGAAGCGTTTTCTTTGTCACCGCTGAAGACTTTGTTGTGTGCGTTCTTTGTTTCTTCCTCGTCGACACCATCCTGGAGCTCGTGGGAGTTGCTGCTGAGCTTACTGATAGCGCTCTCGATCATAGAATGGCTACCTTCATCGTTATGTTCTGTTTTGGCCATGCCAAGGATGGAGCTGAAGTCTAAGCCGTGGTCATTGCTGCTTTGTTCGCTGTGGTCGTTACCGCCTTGAGATTGTTGGTACTGTATTTTGTTAGTATAGTGCTATCTAAGCAATCCACACCTACGGCATCCATGCCTTTCTTTGCTAAATTCATAAAATCCATTTCGTTGTCCGTCGTCAAAAGTCAAAAAAGTTCCGCGCAATCTGACGTGTAATTAACAAAAAATACCGCGGATAGATATTTTAGAAGCTTATATTCTACGTATACTCTGCGTTACCCCTTTCATCCATACAGTCATCAGCATCCTGGGATGCCAAAACAGCATATTCGTACTGCATTACTAGCAGCGTTTAATCTAAGGTCTCTTTCCTCACCATGGCGGAATAGACTTTCTAAGTTATTGGATGAGCACTCTACTAAGAAAAGAGTGATGCGTGAGTGACACCAAGCCAGTACAACACCAACTAACAGCATGTAGTCTACGGCAAGGACACAAAGAAGCTCACAGAAGCGCTGCTCATAGACCCACTTACAGATGACGCACGCTCTGTTCAGGTTTTGGAACAGCGCTACAATCTCGGAGGTCGACGCAATCAAGGCGAATTATGGACGATAAAACATAACGAGAGTATTAGCACACCCTCCACAGAGCTCGTTTTAATTCCACTTCGCGCTCTCCAGGATGTTGATATTGTCGAATGTCTAGAGAGCCTCCCAGAAGAGGAAGCACTCGACGAAGCTGTCTTATCCCATCAGTTGATTATCCAATCGGATGCTAGCACATCCAAACTTGTCGATCAATTCAAAGATAGACCGCTTACGACTCTCCTCGATAAGAATCTAAACGTTGCAGACGCACGCAAAGCGCTCGATTTACTCAACGACGGTGACTACAATGGTTACACTAACTTGATGACGTCGTCCAACATTCAAGCACTCAAGCAAGATTATAGATTGACACACAATGATGACGATAGGGCAAGACATGCCATTATTCTGGCTTTAAAAGATAGTAATAAAACTCTCGATGGGCGTTACCAAAATACAAGTGAAATTCTTGACGAAGAGCGAGAGAACATCACCCAAATCGACACTCTTTACACTAAATTCCTCAGACAGACACCTTCTTTGGAGGCCATACAACATGACAAAGAGCAATCACTTCAGAAATCGCTTGAATATTTCCAGAAAACGCCTTTCTACTATCTACCAATCAAGGCGGACGACGTTGGTGCAAGTTTGGAGCAGAGTATCAATTCAAACTTCGCAAGATCACTCGAATTAGATCTCGCGGCTGTAGATTCCCAATATAATAGCACAAAGAGCGCTGCTAGAGAAATATCCAGAGAACACCTCACTCGAGCTGCCGAGAAGGGGATGACAACTGCTATAGCATCAAACAAGCTAGAAGAGAGTATAAGAAACGACGACTATAAGTTGAAGACCACCAATATTTGCAGAGCCGCCCGCAAGAATCTCACCACCGTTGGAAGTATACCAGACATGATTGCCTTGATGGTTGAGAAATCTTTAACGCGGTCATATGTAACTGTAGTAGCAAGTGCTGGATTGGGATATAGCGGCATGGTTGCTGATATCCTTTCAAGTGGTACAGCTGTTGGTTTGACCACACTTGGTGCAGCAATCGCGGTTAGGAATGTCCAAAAGATGTGGAAGAAAGCTCAGAAGACATTCACCGAGTCTTGGGATAGAGCCTACAAATTGATCGAGTTTGATTATCAAGAAACTCTCCAGAAGGAAGCCAAAGATGGTGTTCTGCGCGATGTGAAACTATCTAATCAACTAACAAGCGAATGGGTAAACACTGAGCGCGAAAGGTTGGAAGAATTAAACAAAGAAATTGAAACCGTTAGACGGACATTGTAAATAATTAATTTTGTTAGATTTCGATAATTTATAGTCTTCTCGTTATGCCATCATCAACGAAATCATCCGTAGGGAAGGCAGACAAGGCTAAGAAGCCAGCTGCGGAGCCAAAGAGTATATTAAAGAACAAAAAATCGGACGAAGTCGAAGAACCAAGTAGTGAGGATGACGACGAGGGAGAAGAAGGCGACGAAGAAGTAGAAAGTGACGATGAAAACGACAGCGACGAAGCACCTACTACGGATTATGAGAGTGACTACAATGGCCTTCAAAAGAAACCAAAAAAACGTAAAAGAAATGAAGGAGAAGCTTTCGCTGAAGCCTTATCAAATCTGGCGGAGGCTGATAGCAAAAAGCTAGAAATTCTTCCAGCCGCTAACAAAAGCCTCAAGAAGCACAAATTAACACTCAAAGCTCAGAAAGTTCTCAGAGACGAGGCGAAATCTGACCAGGATATCGGCAGACTGAGGGATGTAGTCAGTGGATGGGCAGTTCCATCAACAAAGAAGGACAAGTTAGATGACGAGTCTGCTCTTGTAGACGCAGGTGCTGAGAAAGAGAAGAGACTCCGTAAAGTCGCACAAAAGGGTGTTGTTAAGCTATTCAATGCAATTTTAGCTGCTCAAAAAGCAGAAAGCGGTGCAAAAGTTTCAGAAAAGGAGAAGGATAAGGGTATTGGTAGGGCTCGATTGGAGGCACCTGCAAACTTCCCTAGAGAGAATAAGGGAAAGAAAAACAATGACAATGTCGCAAAGAATGCTTTCATGGATGCCATACGAAAGGGATGAACTTGTAGTATTTATAATTTATTAGATTTCTTCGTTTATGCTGTCATGTCAGCGTTTCACCGATATTTTAGCCTTCCAGCCTTACGATATAACCTATTTTCCCATTCACGGTATTATAAATATCCATATAACACCATATCGCGGTGTCTCAATACCGGTCCAATTGGGACATATGATGACATCAAAACACCGAAGATAAAACGATAAAACGGTTCTCGAGTTTCTAGCTACTTTACTATAATGTCGACAAAGCACATATTTAACAATCCAAACGAAGCCCTATCAAATTGCTTAAAGTCCTCTTCAGCCCTCAACCCTTCACTAAGATTGGACGAAGTACATAAAGTCGTCTGGGACACATCAAAGCCCAGTGCACATAGAACAGTCTCCGTAGTAGCCGGTGGTGGGAGTGGTCATGAGCCTGCGCACGTAGACTACGTCGGTGAGTGTCTGTCACACGAAGCAACTAAACTTATACAGTCTAGGTAGAGGAATGCTCCAAGCTAGTGTGTCTGGCCATATATTTGCCAGCCCATCTTCATCACAAATACTGCAAGCTATAGAGAAAACACCGCGCCATCACGACGTTCTCTTGATTGTTAATCAATATACTGGGGACAAGCTCAATTTTGGACTAGCAGCCCAACGTGCACGATCAAACAGGAATATAGAAAGTATAATTGTTGGTGATGATGTATCGCTCACCCGTTCTGCCATTTCTAAAGTGGGTCGCAGGGGTCTCACTGCAAATCCACTTGTATGCAAATGGACAGGTGCAGCAGCTGAGCGTGGGCTCCCATTACTCGAAGTCAAGCTAGTTGGCGAGGCTATCGCTACGAATACCGCAACTATCGGCGTATCAGCTGAACATTGCCATATACCAGGACGTCCAGTCGATGGAGCTACAAATCCGTACGTTGAGCTCGGCATGGGAATACACAATGAACCAGGCGCCCGAATTGTGCAAGATGACGACAGCGGAAATCTTATCACCGAGATGCTATCTTATATTCTCAACATGGAGGATGAATCAAGGTCTTTCGTCAAGTTCGACAAGCAGGATGCTGTCATTCTCGTCGTCAACAACCTTGGTGGTCTCTCAAGTCTGGAATTATCTGCTGTCGTTGGTCAAACCACTGATATTTTATTTGACAAGTATGGTATCCACCCTATACGAACACTGGTTGGATCATTTATGACCAGTTTGAACATGCCTGGGTTCTCACTCTCACTCGTCAACTTGTCGAACATAGACAGCATGGTACATTCCCAAGATGTGCTCGTGGATGTATCTCTCGTCGATCTCCTTTATGATCCCACATCCGCACGCGCTTGGCCAGGCGTATGCGAAGCAGGTGTCGAGAAGGTTGTAGAGGAGGCGCAAATGGAGAAGCATGATGTGCCGCGACTCTATAGACCGACGAATGAAAACGAATTATTCATAGAGACACTCATAAAACGCGCTTGCGAAGCTGCCTTAGCAGTCGAAGCTGACCTCACGAAGTGGGATACAATCGTTGGGGATGGAGATTGTGGTACTACTTTGTCGGCTGGTGCGCAAGCCATACTGGATGCACTAGACAGTGGCAGTGTACCTCTGGATAATCTGCCAAATCTGTTCGATAAGCTCTCAATTATCGTCGAGAGCAGCATGGGTGGTACAGCGGGTGCACTATTTGCCCTGTACTTTGCAGCAATGTGTAATCAAATTCGCACAAAGACGATAGGCGAAGCTGTACAAGCTTCATTAAAAGAATTGGAGAATTTCACGCCCGCAAAGGTTGGTGATAGGACATTAATCGATGCGTTAGCGCCATTTTGTCAGGCACTCTCTCGTGATGGCATAAAAATTGCCGCAAAATTATCACAAGAGGGCGCGGAAGCCACAACCGGGATGACGGCAAAATTAGGTAGAGCCGCTTATTGTACATCAAATGATAGCACAAACATACCAGATCCTGGTGCTATGGGCGTATCAGCTATAATATCAGGCATTGCAGACTGTTTTGTATGAAGTTTTTCACAATATTTTTGATATCCTAAATAGAAGTGTATAGAGTACAGAAAATAATGATACACGAATGGAATCCGATGTGTAATTTAAACACGTTCACCGCGTAATCTACGAGCAAGTTGAACATCCTTTGGTTGGATAGTAACTCTCTTAGCGTGAATAGCAGCCAAGTTTGTGTCTTCGAAGAGGGAGACGAGGTATGCTTCACTTGCTTCTTGTAGAGCCATGACTGCAGATGATTGGAAACGCAAGTCAGTCTTGAAATCTTGTGCAATTTCTCTAACGAGACGTTGGAATGGCAATTTACGAATGAGCAATTCGGTGGATTTTTGGTAACGACGAATTTCTCTGAGGGCGACAGTACCTGGACGGTAACGGTGTGGCTTCTTAACACCACCAGCTGCTTGTGGGGCGGCTGTCTTTCTTGCTGCCTTAGTAGCGAGTTGCTTACGTGGAGCTTTACCACCGGTTGATTTACGTGCTGTTTGCTTTGTTCTGGCCATTGTAGATTACTTGAAAGTTTTGATGATGAGAACAGAAGTCGAAGGTGTGTTTACTTCTTATAGTATTTCGGGCGCGCGCTAAAGGATCATGATCAGCGCGTTCTGATATGATCTCGACGTGATATGAGACAAGCAAGGCATGAAATGGAACAAAAAATATACCACTGAATAAAGAATATTCTCAACTTCACATATGTCCAATTTATATATTTATACCTTCATTATTTATTTCAGGATCAGCGTGGTTGCTTTCTGTGATCGAGCGCAGCCTTTGATTTCGCGTGTATAGGACGAGATTCAAAGCAAAAAATATCGAAAAATACCAAATATTATAAAACAAAGCATGAGAAATATGATGGTATATTTTGTACTTCCTCATCTCCCAACCCTCGACCCTCAATTGATCAGATCAGAGATCAAAAATCAGCGCCCATTCGAGGCGCCTGATCTGATGCGCGTCTCGCAATAATTTAAATAGTGCGCATTTGCCACTCTCTCTCCTCATCAATCAACTACTCAAGTAAAAATGTCAGGAAGAGGAAAAGGCGGCAAAGGTCTCGGAAAGGGTGGTGCTAAGCGTCACCGTAAGATTCTCAGAGATAACATCCAAGTGAGTTTGTTATTTACGATATAGCAACCTTTTCTAATTACTCCACAGGGTATTACCAAACCAGCTATTCGTCGTCTCGCTCGTCGTGGTGGTGTTAAGCGTATCTCCGGTTTAATCTACGAAGAAACCCGTGGTGTTCTCAAGGTCTTCTTGGAAAATGTCATCAGAGACTCTGTCACCTACACAGAACACGCAAAGAGAAAGACTGTCACTGCACTCGACGTTGTCTACGCACTCAAGAGACAAGGAAGAATCCTTTACGGTTTCGGTCAATAAGCTTATCCAGATTATATAATACCTGTACTTTATGTGTATTTTATGAAAAACTTCACTACGACCTATATTTATTGTGCGATGTGCTATAGTTATTTGTGATACTCCTATAATCATCCTTTCTGAGTAGGGGTGAAGGTATTTCGATGGTCTTATGTTAAACATCCCTTTTTGTAAAATAAAGAAGTTATGAAGAAAACTAAATAATTATATTCAGACTCAGTGTCAATCTAAATGTCAATCTAATTGATCTCCAGTATTCCTGTGCTTTCCTTAACAAGTTACTACCAACATCACTGGAGATGTGATGGAATTCTCTCGGTGCGACATAGCAAATAAATTAAGAGAAACACCTAACAAAATACAGACGAGACGAAGAATACTTCCTACCCAGCAATGCAGCTGAGAATCCCTACTTGATCTATCAGCCACCCTCCGCTTATTCTCTCCCTTCGCAGATGCTAGTAATTGGTATAGTACTCACGCTATGCACAGTCCTACTCTCCCATCTTTGCTTCACCGCCCAATATCACTTTCCACTCTCAAAGCTGAATTATCTCCTCCAAACGCTGGCTGTTGTCAGTCTATTAACCAAGGTATCGGCTGAATTGGCTTTAATTTCTAACAAGTTCGTTTTATTATACACCTTATTATTTTGCTAATACCCTTCAGGTTATACGAGACCGCTTCAATATGGCCCTACATGTTTGAATACTCTGCGATCGACGTACCACCTTTAAATTGGGATGTTTGGAAAACTGGAGCCTGGCTAGCAATGCTAGCTATTGTATCGGCATTTGTTAATGTACGTGTCCGCCCTGATCTATTTTTAGAATCCTTATCTAAGACACTCTCACAGCTCACGCATATTCAATTTTTAACACTCCTTTTCCCTTCTGAATTGGAACAGATTCTAATCTTTACTCTCCTTGGTCCATTAGCCGTCGTCGGTGCTGCTTTGACATTCTGCGATTTAAGTAGCTCAGAGGAGACGATAAAAACAGCTGAGAGTATAAAGAATGTTTGCAATTCCACTCTCACTTTGTTATTTACCGCTGGTTTGATCATCTGGGGTGGCATCATCAATAGGAGGAGAGCGTGGAGGACGGATGGTGGTACCGCAGCCTTTGGTGTATCTGCAATAGCATTAGCAGTTATAGGAACCTCAGTAAACTTTCTATTAATTAAAGAAGATGAGGTTCCTTGGTTGCAATCCGTCGAATGGGCTATCGTTATGTGGCAGTCCTGGCTAGGTTTTTGGTGGTGGGTTGGTGCAGGTATGGGTATAGGCGAAGTTGAAGACAGGCGCGCTCGGAAATCGAAAAAGAAGCGGAGGCGGAACAAAAATAGAACAGTTGAATCTGAAGTGGAATCGATGTTTGCTTCAAACGGATCTTTATCTTCTGCACGTCTACGGAGGAGAGCCACTACGACAGCAAACGTACCCTCACGCACAAACACTTTATCAGACAATTCACCTGAAACTTCCTCAGATACTTTCTTATTTAGACTCTCACCAAGTTATCTCCTTAATTATGTTTATAATAGTCTGAGACGCGCTCATAATGCAGCTGCAAGAATCCAAGCTAGAGAACATAAACGTAAGCAAGAGCAAAATGAGAGAAGATGGGGACCTGGTGAATTTGCCATGTCTTCTATTCATCCTAGTCATCAGAATTCTCAAATTTCAACAACTGATGATGATACTGAAGCACTCACGCCTCCAAAAAGATCGTCAGGTTGGTTTAAATGGACAGAAAGGCTTAGGCGACGGCAAACTGATGAATGGTGAGGAGTCAATCCTTAGATCAACTAGACATTTGATAGACAACGTATCGTTTAACATTTCTCAATTTTGTAACTGTATAGTAGTGTATAAATTTATAATCATTAAGCTTATTCTATGAAACGAACAGAGACTCTTAGAACTTCTTGCTACTCTTTTGAATTCCTGTCTTTTTTGTTGTTCAAGTTACTAATGTTCTCGACTGGCATTCACGTCGATATGAGACTAATCTGAAAATTGAAGTAAGTAAATATAGTTAAATTTAGACAAAATGTACAAATTGATTCAGATTTTTTAGTTCATGCAATTATCTTAAAGTCATGAGCAATTTTCGTAAGTGGTTTCTTTATATTCAACAAACTGGCTGTGTCTTCTTTGTTAGATGACGCTGCCGTTCCATCCTCCCAGCTAAATTCAAGAGGACGTCCATCGACCTTGATTTCCTTAGGTGGTGCTTTCAATCCCAACACTTCAATTCTTTCGATGAACACCTCATTTCCATCTTCATATGAATCCCCAGGTACGATCTCACTGCTCGTTAATGTCCATCCCCGGCGATCTGACTTAAAGGTAAACTGTCTATCAATGAATGCGCCATCCTGGTAATCGAAAGTGTGACCATCATCTAAGTACAATCTTCCATTCGCATTGCCATTTTTGTCCAACGCGATTGTCAATGTGAGAGGATCTTTTGACATCACGCTCGCTGATCTTCTAGCACGCTGACGAGAAGGTATAATGCTACCACCTCTGATAAATAATGGTAATGATTCTAAATCGGCAAAGAAGCTCTTGCGACGTCCTTTATGTTTACTTCCAAGGCTGATTTCATGTGTGAAGTAGTCGTAATATGGCTATACTATATTAGATAACTCTTTCAGATGTGAAATTACTCACCTCTTCACCTGCGAAGTAGACATCTACAGATTGTGCACCTTCATGAACGACTGGCTTGACGAGCAAACCTGAGTCACTAATATAAAACTGATCATCAATATCAAATCCACCGGCATCTGAAGGATGGACAACGAATTGTGGTCTGAGTATTGGTAAACCAGTCTGAGTGTTCTCCCTGAAAGAGGTATACCAAACAGGCAGAAGAGAGTATCTCAATCTTAGGACTTCTCTGACTATACTCTGATATGGTTCATCGAGTACATAAGGTTCCCTCCTCTTGGTATCAATATGGGCATGTGCTCTGAAAAATGGATGGAAAGCTCCGGTTTGATACCACCTTACGAGGTATTCAGGTTGAGGATTTCCGAAAAAACCACCAACATCAGCACCCGTAAATACGATTCCACCGATATTGTTAGCCAGATTCATCGGTGTCGCACTCCTCAGATGATCCCATGTTCCTAAATTGTCACCTGTCCAGACAGCACCAAACCTCTGGCTACCAGCAAAGAATGATCTCGATAACACGAAGCTTCTGGAATTCTTCTCTTGACGTTGTTCTAAAGCTTGAGAAGTAAGGTTGGCGAAGAGAATGCCATTTATGTTGTGTAAATCTCTGTGTTCAACACCGCCATAGAATACTGTATCCTTTGGCATTGTTATTTCAGGGCCATTGAATACTGCTGGCTCATTCATGTCGACCCAGGTGAACAGATCAGGTGTGGAATCCTTTTTTAAGTTACATAAGATAGGCTCCTTTGTTCCAAGACAACTTACCTTCCACTTGTCAAATTTAAATAGTGATATCCACCAATCCCAACTGGCTGGGTTGAACCTGCTTGCTGTTAATGAGAAAAGCCAGAAATAACGGTACTCACATATCAACCCACGAGGAAGACCCTGCCCAGCACCAACCTTCATATTCAGATTGTCCATCTGGTTTTTTGACAAGTACTTCTTTGTCACTAGCTTCATTAAAAACGTAGAATTCATCATCACGACTGAGATGCGGATCAACAATGTTGACAGTCTTGCGACCTTTACTAGCAATCTTATTGATCATATCAACAGGATCTGGGAACTTCTTTTTGTCCCACATGAAATACTTATGTCCATCTGAATACTCGATATCAAGCCAAATGACGTCAACAGGTGCATCAATCGAATCATAACCACTGACAACACCAAGCATGTCTTTCGATGTAAAGTAATTCCATCTACACTGGTGATGACCAAGTGAGAACTCTTGTGGCATTTGAGACACACCGGTAAGTGAGGCGTATTGTGAGAAAACATCCTCAATTGTTGGTCCTGGTATCAAGAACAGATCAATTATACCGGATTCTGAAATCCATTGGGTTGATGTTGACTCTTTTGTTGGATGCTTCACATCGATCCACATTTCCGCTGCAGATAAGAGAAATACGGCGAGAGATGATCGAGGGGAGTGTGCATGCATCAAAGGGACAGATCCATAGAGAGCCATCGGTGAATTGGCTTCATACTCGAAAACATCCAGATTGTACAGTCTGTATGGCTCGGTGTATGGCTTAGGATCGTCGACATATGGCACGCGTCGAGGTGAGCTACCGTCTGTAGGAGGTAATGCAAGCGGTGATGCGTGCTCTGGTATACCGTAGACATGCGAATGGCTTGGGAAGTTGATATCGATTGTGAAAGCCTCCGGACCTTTTGGCTTCGAGTCTGGTTTGTTGTTGAATGATTCCTCCCAGAGCCCATCCGTGTTTGGATCCTCGAATGGTTGCTCAGAGTGCCATGTGAAAGCCGAGTTATTATCAGTGTCTTCCGCGTCTTTGTGTCTAAAGTGCTCCATATGCAGGAGGCTCTCTCCGTTGATATCAACAAGTATCTCGCCCGATTGTGCGTTCTTTAGCTGTACATTCAGAGGGTTATGATAGACCTTGAGCTCCATTGGCTGGTTTGTCGATGTTTGGAAAGCCAGATTGTCTACATCGTCATATGATGTGATCTTAACGCTGGAGGCTTGCATCAGTTCAGGTTGGTCAACGAGAATATATGACGCCGTTTGGTTGTATCTTTGATATAAACCACCGCTCTCGTCCACCCTGAGTCTAATCAAGCCATCCTTGAGTACATCGACAGCCAAATCGAAGGCAATACCTTCTGGTGCCAGTCGATTGTTTAGTTTCCAGGTATATGATGCTGCTTCATCCCCTAGCTGTTCTAATCCTCTAGTAATTGCGTATGGTGACTCCCAGACACTTGAGTTTGTCTTTCTGTCACTCAGACTCCGTAGTCTGCGGCAGAAACTGGATTGTTGACATTTTTTGAAGTCGTTCTGCTTCACGCATTCTGCTATACCTAAGAATAACGCTATTAAAATCCCCAAAAACGTCACCCTCATCGTCGTTCTGATAAACTTCTCGCATTACGTTCATGTCGACAGCGATTACGCCTGCGAAAGCCAAAGAATTGCAGGTTTCATCGACGACTCCCGGATTATCGCCATTCACTGCCAGACCGCGGCTTCTCTGGCGTGGTTGTCTGCTTTCACAAGGATGGCCACTTGAGGGTGTGTTTTGGCGTAATTGACGTAAAAATAAACTTAGTACTCATTAGGCGTATGTTTTACCACGAACATTCTCCCTTTACCTTCCCCTATGGTCGACGGCTCAGTCCAGGACCTCACACTGGCTTTAGAAATGACGCGACATCAGCCTCTACATATTCGCGATAGATTGAACTTAAATATGGAAAAATGGACGATTGAGAATACAAATATTCGGGTTTGGATTGATCCACGTGCTATTATGACCGTAAAATGGATTGAACGCATCTTCGGTAATCCTTTGTCTTCAAGTACGCATCTACACGCTGTTATAGTTTCTATAGATGATATAGCGGAGGATCCAGGTGCGTTTATATGCTTAAAGTAGCAATAACCCATCTGACACATTCAGATCCTTCGAATGAGTTTATAATTTTTCATGACACAGTAAACGAAAGTTTAAACATCGGACGGCGGAGAAAACGTGAAAAGGAGAAGGCTAATGTAGCCAGACCTGATGATCCTTTGCCCAGGAGTAGGTGACTTGATTTATGTGTGTTCTTTGTTAATCATCTAATAGCTATCGTACCTGCACAACCAAAGCTTGCACCGTTAGACAGATTAAATGTTCGTAAATCCTCCAGCGAGCTCTCAAGGTTATTCCCTACTCGACCATCTTCGTCAAGGCAATCCTCATCCGATAAGGACAAATTACAAATGAAACCACCAGAAATGAAGCGCAAACGAAGCTCACTTGTCCCAAACACATCATCAATATCGATTGAGTCACGAGCCGCTTCACCAGCATCCAGTGATAACAGTGTATTTGGCACACCTACCAATAATCAAACTGAAACAATAAACAAATCATCAATAAAAAAGCAGATGATAGCAACATTTGCAAATTACAATATTACAAGATCACATCCTGAGTTTAATGATTTGTGGTCAATATGCAACAAAGGAGTCGCATTTGCATTAAGGCATAAAATAAACATGGATATTATCGAACGGCAGCAAATTGACAGCATTGTTCTTCAGCATTTATCAATATACCTCCCAATCAGACCTTCATCGAAGGTTGTACAGTAAAATAATTTATAATGCATATTCCTTGATGGTAAGAACTGAACGATTAGTCGAAATGATAGCTGAAACTATTTAATTCGATATCTCTATAGCATTGCATGTAAAGGTGACTAATAACTTAGATAAAATTAATCATGACAAGAATAAAAGGATTTTACGAGAGAAATTAAGCATTAATCTTTGCACTCATTTCTGCTTGCAAAAGAAGTCCATGTGGGCTGTCATTTCTAGGCATAACGACTTCCAAAAGTGTCAGCTTTGATGCGCTAGCAAAGTCTTTATCATTCAGGACTCTGTCAAGTTCAGCTTTAGTTTTGACCTGCAAGCTCTGATGTTCAACGCGCTTCTGCTTGGAACCTTCTGGTGGAGAAAGCGCTTGCAGAAGAAGTTGATGATCAATATGTGAAATATCGTTGTATTTCGCAGTTTCACCGTGAATCTTCCTCTCAATTTCATAACCATCATTGCTTAGAACAACAATAATTGGCTTCAGATCGAGTCTCAACATCGTCGCAAGTTCTTGAAGTGTTAGTTGAAGACTACCATCACCAATGAACAAAATTGTACGCCTTCCTTGATCGCGAGCTGCGATAGAAGCACCCAACGCGGCAGGTAAGGAGTAACCAATTGATCCCCAAAGAACTTGCGATATTGACGTTACTTTGTCTGGTAAGTTGACATCCTATGATGATATCAGCATAATGTCTCACATAAAACAACAACATACTAAGATACCAAATGAAGATGTGCCCGTTTCTGTGAGAATGACATCTTTCGTTTGGAAGAATCCATTAGCGAATCTTGGCCAGAACCAATCATGGGTAATCGGTGTGTCAAGATTGCCCTTGTACTTGTTGAGGACTCCGAAACTGCACTCATGGCGAGCTTTCTTAGCATTAATAAATTTCTCTGCCTTTGTAGGATCAGGTTTTGCAAATTTCTTGAACTCCTCCGTAATTTTTGGCAAGACAACTCTCATTGGGACACCTGGGTATCTAGCATAACCAATAACTGTGAAATCAGAATGAAGTTCAATAACTTTCTTGTCACCCAATGTGCCACTCCATCCACCTGTGTTGAAATCTGATGAAAGAGCACCGAGGTTAATAACGAGGTCACTAGCTTCAGCTAGTTCTTTGACTTCAATTGGGTTCGAGACTGCTCCTACATAGGTACCACCGAAGTTAGGATGTGAATGATCAATCGCACCCTTTCCCATTGGCGTGTCAAAGAATACCATATTTCCTGCTTCGATGAGGGCCTGCGATTCTTTCTCAACACCATATCTCAGAGCACAGGCATCAATAACAACTATTGGGTTCTTTGCATCTCTAAAAAGTCTCGTAATTTCATCAGCAACCGCTTCATATGCCTTTTGTTTTTCATTCTCATTAGCAAACACGGTAGAATCAGCTTCAATGCGACCTCTGATCTCATGAGCATTTGGTAATGGTTTCTTGAGAGGTGCGGAAGGAATTTTAACACTGACTAAATCAGTTGGAAGTGATAGATAAACTGGTTTGCAGTTAGTGATAGCATGTAAGATAAGTCTGTCGATTTCTTGACCAGCACCTTCAGGAGATTGGAGGAACGCTTGTGCGGATGTTATTTCGCGTGCTATATTTGCGAATGCACTGTAGGATGATCTTGTCGCTGCAAGAGTATGATGTAATACCTTGCTTGAGTTCATGATCGCCGTGCTAGCAACACCGACGATGTGTAATATTGGAAGTCTCTCTGCCATTGATCCAGCTACACCGTTGATGGCGCTAAGTTCACCAACTCCGGAGGTTGTAACTAGTGTTGCGAGACTCTTACTTGTTCTGGCGTACGCATCAGCAGCATAGGCTGCATTAAGTTCATTGCAGTTACCAACCCAGTCCAATCTCGGGTGATTCTCAATGAAATCGAGAAATTGCAGGTTAAAATCCCCTGGTACACCGTATATTGGCTGACGACCGCCCCCGCCGAGTTGGTCGATTCTAGTTACAAGGTATTCTGAGATAGTTACTGTATCTCCTACGTTTGGCTTGTCTACTTGAGGTGCTAAATCCATTTTTATTAGTTGATAGTTTATTTCTAAGAGTGGCTATTGCTATCCACGTGTACGTCATTATATATTACACTCATAAGGTACGACCGAGGCGTCGAAATAAGTCTTATGAGAATGTGTTAAACTTAGCCGAGTGTGACTAGAAGTTTCCGTATTCTATCCTTTCCTCCGAAATAAAAAGTTTTTGTCTTCTCCGAAATACAGTAAACCATTATGACGCAATTCATTGTATCTAAAACGTTTATTTATATATGCGAAAATTCGCTTATTAGATACAGTTATACACAATTAATACAACATGCATCGTTCCTAGCTCAGTCTGTTGCTTTGTATCACACGAGGTCGACTTCTACTCATGACATCGCTATTCCCGCGGCGAAAAACAAGACCTCGGTTGCAGACAACACGTTAGAATAATGAAATACCCAATATGAAATAAAAACTACAAACTTTTATCTAAAAAACTAGAAGACTATTAGGGTGAAGTAAAGTAGAATCGGGGGATATCGCTAAGCTGCGTCTTCATCTTCTTCGAGAATGACGGTATCATCGTTAGCTTGGTCTGACTGTTGTTGTTCAGCTGTATTATCATAATTTTCAGCATCAGCTTCATCAGCCGCATAGAAAAGCCAGTGACACTAGAAAATTACTCATCAGAATGCGTGAAGTAAGCAAATTAAAGAAACACACCTGAAGAATGAATATCTTAACTAAGTTTGACACATGACCGATATTGCTCATACTAGCCATGAAATTTCCGGGACCTGCTGGAGGTTTGAGGATGTTTGGACCAAATACAATGGCGAGATTGTGAGCAAACATCTGATTTTGATCCTCGTAATCAGTGACCCTGTGTAAATGTTAGACGTTTGCTATTCGAGAAAAATCGATACGCACTTCTCTAGATGCTCTGACAATCTTCTTAGCAAGGTGAAATGAGTTCTAGGCAAATTCCAAACGAGCTCGCGAATAGCATAGAGGCGCTCTTCGTATTCTGGGATCAAGACTGCCTGGATGAAGCTTGGATACATGGCGTATGGTACGACTGGTTCAGGAAGTTCGCGTAAGTATAGTTTGAGTATACCACTGACGGAATGAACGTCCCTTGCGTCACCTTCACTCAAATTAACCGCTGAGGCGTCACTATCGAATGCATCCTTGAGATTGCTAATCGCGCTTATTGCCCCACTTAATCTATATATACCAGTCTCAAGCAGGCCTCTTTCCTCAATCTCGTTCAAACATTTATCAACGATGATAGGAATTTCGCCGTTCTTGACTCCTTCATCACCAAGCTCTCTCCTGACGACTTCAGACAAGTCAACACCGAATACTATATTATGTCAGAATGAATGATCATTTAATGTAGAACTCACCAGCTTGTGGTTCTCTCTTAGCAGGAACGGATGGTGCAGGCGCAGGAGTTTGCGACTGAGCTTGTAATTCACTCGCAGGTATGTTATTTGGTGCAATATAAGTAAGTCGCTTCGCTGCTGAAGTTTGACTAGCTCTGGAGATAACCTCTATCCATTCCTTCACATCAGTTGCTGATGTACCTTGGAATAAGTAATTTGCGCCATCTTCTGAAACAATCTGGAACGTGTAACTGCGAGCATTGTTGACGAACTCGGATACTCTTGCAGCATGCAGTGTGATTACCAAAGCAGGTTTATTCGAAGGTTCAAAGTCTAATTCAGAGAGTCTCTTCCTTGGGGCTTCAGAAGGTGGATGCTGTGATGAGCCGAACGCAATTGAAAGCGGTCTGAAAGGTCTAAGTAACGCAGTCATGCGTTTACCTTGTCTAGATTTCTTTATCGTGTTTGAACTACCGATGCTTGTCGCTGAGGTCGAAGAAGCTGTTCTACCATGTTTCGTTAAGAATGACATTGAAGCTGCTTTTTGTATCTCAATTTCACGTTTCTCAAGAGCCGCCAAATCATCACGCTTTTCGCGTCTCATACGTTCAACTATTGTCACATCTCTCTTCTCCTTCTCCTGTTGTAGTTTGGCGATACCTGAGAAAGCATAGGCATTTTCTACTAGGATTCCCTTAGTGTGCGCTTGTATAACTTCCCGACTTGCATCTTCATGTATCTGTTTGAGAAGTCCACCAGAATTCTCGGAATCTCTAGCTTGAGATTTTGATATCAGTTCATTTGACTGCTTATCCATCAATTGGAGTAAAAATGATATAGATCCTTCGTCTTCACTTGAGAGTACACTCTGTTGGCCAAGCTGAGGAGCATTGCAGCTAAAGTTGAAGAGGTATCTCCGTTTATCGAAAGACACAACCTGACCAGTGACATTCTCATCGTCGCGGACATCCAAGATAACTTCTAACATACGTTCCCAAATCCAACCAAGATCAACGGCGCATGGACGCTCACGCTCGCGGAGACTTGAGTTACTCTTCCGTTTCTCGCTTTCTGGGGTATCAGGGAGCTTGATAAATGTCGACAGTGATTCGAGATTCGCATTTCGGTTTGCTGATACTTGGGCCCAGGCGCCCACATGACTTCTTGATTCTGGAGTTACCAACGCAGCTACCAAAGCGCCCTCAACCATGGATTTTATAGTGGATGCCGAGATGTCATTTGCAGATGGTAACACGCTTTGTACGCTTGAACCGAGGTTACCACCAACTCTAAACGATACTTCCTCGCCATTCAAGCATGTCATTCGTGATCTACATATAGAGATAGCATCCAACATGATTTCAATTCGCTTAGATCTTGCTTCCAAGCCCAATCCAACTTGGGATATCATATTAGTTGCCCACTTCCGAACAATCATTGTGGCTTTGTGAGCAGCTCTAACACTTGCTGGTAGTCTCCTAGCAATACTCATATCACCCTCACCTTTGACGATATTAATATAGGTGTAAATATCTTGGATTGATAGATTTTCTTGAGCGAGACTGTAGTTGGTATCCTGAAATTTACTAGCAAACCAGCCTTCATTCTCATTTACTTGAGTTTCAAATAATTCTGCCGTTGCAACAAGGTCTTGCTCTGAAATGTTTCTCAAAATAGCTGAACCAATTTGATCCAATGCGTCGACGATCTCTTCAGCAGTCCTGTTATCCATATTTTCGACTACTGATGCAGCTTCGAGAATATCCTTGGTTTTGTTGTCCGAAGATTTCTGCTTATTCGGCTGTTCGGCGTGTTCACTCTCAGACGCACAAGGATTGCTATTCGTTTCTGATTTGAGGTTTGTTGTTTCAGTTGTTCCTTCATTATTCGATATCAAATCTGGGCGTAAAGCCTGTCTGATAAAGAACTCGTAGAGTGATTGCATGGCACGCTGAGTGGTCTGCAAGGAAGCTAATTGGTCCTCACTATTGTGACGTTCTTGTGTCATAGTCTGACCGCTTTTGAGGAATGTAATCAAGCCAGAGAACAGTAATTGCTCATCCAGCGCATCTTGCAATCCACCACCAAACTCTAACCAGAATCTCAGAGCATCGATAACACCAACTCTGACTCTCGTGACTTGCTCCCATTCAATTTGATCAAATGGTATCCGTTCTGACTTCCAAAGTGGGAAGTGAACTTCTGAAGCGACTAATGATAATTCTGGTGAGACATTTGGCGCGCATTCAAAGCGTTTCTGTAGTGTCTGTAGATAACATTAGTATTAAACTTATATAATAGATTTCGAAATACCTCAAATAACTTCAACGGAGGACATATACTTCTGAATGTAGCAAAGAAAACATCAGCGTACTCGGTCAAGTCCATTGAAAATCGGATCTTGCCTTTACCAGCTGTGGATACTTCCAAACCACCACCCATATCATCAGCAGACGTTCTTTGTACACCTAAATGATCAATACCGAGGATGAGAACATCAATAAGACGATCTAAGTTACCACTTTTAACATGGACCCTCAAATAAGCCTCGTTACTATTATTGTTCGTACTGAAATTGCTATAATTTGAATAGCGTTGACTAGGCGTACCCACGACACTTTGACGTCTGATAGATGCAGCACGACCGAGGGCTCCAGTCGTACCAGTAGCTGTGGAGAAATTTGACACACTAGCATGGCGAGAAGTAGCACGAGATTCGATGAGAGACGTTGGTCTTGATCCTTCTTCACCTGTGCGTGAAGCTGGTACACTTGGTCCATCAGTCCTTGTATGGCCACTGGTGGAAGTTGCTACTGATAATCTGTGTGAGACGCTGAATCTTTTGACGAAGGATGATTCATTTGGTAATGCCTTGATAACCAATTCACCATCACATAGATTGAAAAGAGTTTCTGCACCACCGGCTGCCATTTCCTTCATAGTTCGCTGGAATGCCATACGTCGATTCTGAGGTTCATGAATGTTCTTAGCTGCTTTCTCGATAGCGAGGAGCGGTGTTTGACCGTCTTCATTCTTAGTCATTCTGCGTGAAGACTTACGCTTGAGGTCAATGTCAAAGCTCCTTCTCCGCAGCTGAAGCGAATGTGTACGGACTATTGGTTGAGACGGTTGACTTGAAGCTGGAGTTATAGAGCTGATAGTATTTGACGAATCAGCACTATCCAACCTTGTCATCTTTGGCCTCGACTGTGGTGCAAACAACCTTTCATTCGCTTCTGTGGCAATACTGTTGGTATCACTGAAGGTTATATATGCCAGTGTTGGTGGAAACGTCAATGGAGTTAACGGGTTGACACTGAGTTGCGTAGGTGGTTTGTAGTCGGTAGGAAGTGCCGGTAAGGCACTCGCAATGGAATCTTCTGGTTTGTGTGTCTTGCGTTCCGCAGGTGCGTTAAGTAATCTGCTTTCACAGCTAAGTGAATTTCCAATGTAAAGAGATATCCTATTTTTGTTAGTTGGGAGGTTTATTATTTCCATCAAATACTCACTGAGGTAATTGTGGTATTGGTATCAAAGACAAGTACTGCCATAGAGCAGCGAATTCGACCAATAAAGCAGCAGATCTCGGTGCTACAGTGGTATCACCTTCATGACTACCAACGGCAACTTCCTCATCGTTTGTACCGATCGTATCGCGGCTACTCTTATGATTCAAGCCAAGCTTGACGCTATGTCCTTTATAAGCTTCCTCAAATAATGCGAAGGATTCATATAACCTCTTGCGTGATCTGAAGAGAGGTGTGATCTGTATCTCATCTGTGCTATGAGCATCAAGCGTTGGTTTCACGTCATCCAATAATGTTCCAAGGTAAGGTATAGATGCTGACGTGACATGAACTGATGGCAAAGCTGCTGGTCTTACTTTGCTTTTTGGTGTGATGGTGTAAGTAGGTATTGATGTAGCCGGCTTAACCTTAGCTTCAGTTGTAGTTTCAGCTTCGTCCACAACACCTAAATCTGCCAATGTAGCTGCCCATCTTGAAACCGTGTTACGTTCTTCACGACCAATACGTTTCCAGGTGCGCGCTAATCTTGAAACAGCTCGCGAGCAGAGACCCAAAGCGACAGCTGCCCATCCCGCGGCGTCACCAAGTCTTTCCAATGACATACCCACTCTTATCCAGTGGACTATCAATGTTGCACGCAGAGCAGTTGGAGAAGAGGTTGTAGCTGCGACCAACGATCTCAGTTGACCTAGTGAACTTATACCCTCCAAATTTAGCGGCTGTCTTGAAAGGATGAGAACATGATGCAGGATCAATCTTGTCAAGAAATGTGGTTTGGCTGGTGAGAAAGACAGGAGTAGCAATGGGTTAGTATCATCGGATTGCTGACATAATCCCCAGAAAACCTCCTGTCTTGCTCTCAATTTGTCACCACCACGTTTATCGAGATATTCACCGAGACCACGAATACGTTCGACATGATAAGAATGGACTTGGCGACCGATTTCACGAGGTTCGAGGACCAAGAATAAGGCTGGTGTTAAACCAGCGTTAGCGAGATGCTTCGAAACCTCAGATCGTAGCACCTGTGGAGATGACGCGTCATGATTAAGTCTAGATTGATAGTCTGTTGGTGTGAACATTGGTGGAATTTCACGAGCATTGAAAAGTTTTGGATGAACAGCCTTTACGAGATCGTCGTCTTCCTTGTTTGGAGGTCTACTTTTAATGGCTTCGATGAGATTGACGACTAATCTCTTTGCTTGTTCATCTAACTGTAACATTTGTACGACCACGAGGTATCTAATAATGAATGGCAGAATCACGCGTTGGATGTATTCGCCATTTGGAGCTTCCTGTAAAGCAGTATTTGCACATTTCTGAACTTCATTGAAGAACCTAGTCGATGTGAAATGCTTTTCGAGTATCGCTGAGTAGTTGAATATAACGCTTTCTACGTAATCGTAATGTTGTTCTGGATGGTGTTAGGTCTGATAAAAATCAATAAATTTTACTTACCATTAGACGAGGATTGAGTACCAAAAATCATTTCATGGACGATTGCCTCTGGACTACCACCGATCACTCTTTCGTCAGTTGCGCTCTCATCAATGACAAGTCCAGGATGCTTGCTCTTGCCGTAATAAGCGCGCGATTTTTGTGCTGGACTTTGTTGCTGAATAGGGGCACTTGGTATAAGTCTATGAGGGAAGAAATCCTTGACTGCGTTTGTCTTGTCAGAGGATGGTATCTTGTACAAGAAGAGTTTGTTGTTCCTCAAAGCTACTTTAAACGGTTTCCAATTACGTGATAATTCGGCCTGTGTCTTGCGAGATGGCATATAATCGACCTTCCTCTGTAAAAATCCCGATCGGAGAGTGATCTGAGACGATCTCTTCTCTGCCCGTTCTTGGTTCCAGAAGTCGTTATCTCTACCCGGTGTCGGTGAAGGTGGATCATCACGGTTGTTCAACTCTGTCTCAAGAGTGCGATTAGTTGTTGTGGTAGGTGAGACAGATGTGTCGTCATCGCCAGATCTCTTGTTAGGTATTGGGTAGAGTGTCGGATGTGATGATGTGGGGGTGACTATATTGTCGTGTTCAGGTGTAGGCGATCCCCTAGATGGAGATTCCAAGCTGGAGGACGAGGACTGTGGAATTGAAGTAAGCGGGGTTGGATTTCCGAACAAAATAGATTGGGCAGCGAGTGAGGACTTTCTCTGTGGCCTCTGATTGATATCTCCCGGCGTAAGCGATTGGTTATTCTCCTCTATTGGGTATACAGCCATTGGAAGGGAGATCTTACGAGTTCTGAGAGATGACTCGGCAAGATCTCTCCTGGGCTGTTGCTGAGATAGCTGATCATTAAAGCTGTTTAAATCGTCTACGGATTTTGAGTGCTTTTGTTCACCGTTGCTATACGGCTGGTTGAAATGCAAAGAATTCGACTGCTGTATAGATTTCTTGCTATTAGAGGGCTGTAGACGCTTCAAGTAATTCACAAAGTTCGGCTTTGTCTCGTCATCCTTTTTGAACCTCCTCATTGTCCACCTTGAACGAGTCGCGTACGTCCACTTTGAGCACGTCCATCGCTAAATATAAATTTGTAAAATAAATAAACCGTAGAGATCTATATTAGAACCTACTCTTTCTTACTGCATTTCCCTTTTCTCTTCTCGTGGGTGGAATTTCTGACAGCTCGGAGCATCTAGCTATGTTGAAGAGATATACTAGCGATGTCTATACCATTGGATAGCGCTCCATCTTTTTAGCCTATTCCGACTATCTATTTAGCATTTTTTCTTGTGCGATCTTTATCTTGATTTTGATCTCTAATCTTTTCGCTCCTCTCTCGATCTCCGTGAAGTGTCAGTGATCGTTGCCGTATTCTGAAGTAGATAATATCTACATCAGCTTGATAGACAATTATCTCTATAACAATCCTCTGAGTCAGACCACCATCAACTATATATGAAGCGATACTTGTCTTCATCCGCGAGACTAGCCAGAACTGATTACTGGCATCAACAGCGAGTGGGTTCAGTTATTATCTCTACTACATTCTTCTTATCTACCTCATAGGACCTTATCTTGTCTGTTCTCAACGCTAGACCATCTGCTAGAGATTCCAAGTCTTTCCTGGCGTCGTTTAGGAAACCACAGAAGTCAACTAACGGCGATGTTAATCATAGTTTGCCTATCAGGGCTCTCAACGAGATTGATCCCACAACACCGTTATCTACTACAACTACAGCCCCAGAGGATGAAATATTAGATCCTATAAACCCACGCACAGGTTTGGTTAAATTACAAGGTCCATTCACAGATAGGCAGCTCGATAGTATCGGATTCGGGATGAATCATCTGCGAGAATTGGGTCTTGTCAGTGTAGTAGTTGTCGATTCAGAGTTATGGTCGATAGAACGTCTCAAGCGAGCTAAGAATAATGGACCAGTAGCAGTTAGTCAATTGATGACTGACATTAGGGAGGAAGTCATACGTGTAACAGAAACCCTGATCGAAGAAGGAAGCGAAGCAATACCAATTTTACACCCAATAGCGCACTTAGATAGCTCCCCTAAATGCTTACCACAATGGGCCACTTCTCGTCAACATCAAAAAGCCAGGCACGCTCCTGAAACCTGTCACATTAATTTGTCCGATTTGGTACAAATCCGCAAAGCGATAAAGAAACGTATCACCCCAGTTATTCCTTCATTTGCAATAAATGATGACCTCAAAACGATACCTGTACATGCCGACGAAATACTTGTCGCACTCTCAGAATCATTGGTTGAAGCGCAATCACAGAAATCTGAAGAAGCTAAGAAATTAACAATGGATATATCACCTTTAAGATTGCTAATTATCACAAAAACAGGTGGTATACCTTCACCCGCACGTTCTGGTTTACCTCACTTATCTATAAACCTCTCTAGCGAACACGAACACATTGCATCAACATTCGTATGGGAATCTTCCCATCCATCGGCTCTCACAAACTTATCTCTTGCGCGTAGATGCTTAATGAATATGCCGCAGTCGTCAACCGCACTCATCGTTGGACATCGTTCTGCAATGGAACTCGTCGCAAATTTGATAACTAACAAACCCGCTCATTCAGCTTCTTTACCCCACGAACTTCTCGTTACATCAGATAAGATTACTACACATACTCCTACATCTGTCAGATTAGGTGCTCCTATACAGTGTATTCGCAACTTTGATGATATTGATCAAGATAAATTGACTCATCTTCTTGAATCATCTTTCAAGAGAGTTCTTGATAGAGAAGCATTCTATGGACGACTCAAAAAATCACTAGATTTCGTCATTATCGCTGGAGATTATGGCGGATGTGCGATAGTCACTAATGAAGTTGACCCAGATAATGAAAATGCCGAAGCTATCGCCTATTTAGATAAGTTCGCTGTCTTACCATCTATGCAAGGGGATGGTACAGTTGACTTCCTCTGGTTAGCCCTTCGAGATGAGAGTTTCGGTTTGGGATTACTCGATGCTCTCAATACAAATGGCGGTCTAGAGGGTAAAGGTGTTGGTAAAGACCTTGTATGGAGATCTCGTGGGAATAATCCTATCAATAAGGTACGTTATGTATAAATATCATTCAATCACTAACATAAACCTAGTGGTACTTCGAACGTGCAACGGGATTCTTGAGGGTTGAAGGTAAAACCGAAGCAGCGAGAAAGGCAGGTGGATGGGTCATGTTTTGGGCTGATGCCGAGGACAAACTCGCTAGGAAATTGAAAGGGAGACATGCAACACCATTGGCACCAACAGGTGTTTCTTTACCTGGAAGTGAAGGTCTCAGTAACCCTTCGCTTGGTCTCTCATTGATAGAAGACGAGGAGCAAGGACGGCTACTCGTTTATGAAAAAATTGCAGCAAATATAGCTTCAAGTTGGAAGTAATAGAGTTATAAAATACATAGAACAACACCAAGTGTACTGACATTAAACATATTCTTGTATCATTAATTAAGAAATTCACTGGCTAAATATCAGCTTGAGATTTTCAATTCTCTCTTGTCGATTCTCTTCTGATGATTTACCACCAAGTGCGTTATCAACTAACGCGGATTTGCGTTTCTGTATATGCATTACACGATCTTCAATTGTATCCTCTATGCAGAATCTCACAACGTGAACATCCTTCTCTTGACCTATTCTATGAACTCTATCAATTGCTTGTTTTTCTATCGCTTCATTCCACCACACATCCATCATGAACACTCTATTTGCGGATGTGAGGTTTAGACCGACACCACCAGCTCTCAAACTTATAAGCAAAATCACGGTTCCATCATACCTATCTAGCTCATTGAGAACAATTTCACGATTTTTCTGAGATGTTGAACCATCGAGTCTCAAATACTTAAAATTATCTTCTTTCTGTAGAGAGTCTTCTACTAAATCTAAAAATGATGTGAATTGGGAGAAAACGACAGCCTTGAAATTTCCTTCGTTTTTGCGTAACTGGTTGAGATGCTCAGTTAATGCTCTTAATTTGGCAGATGTTTGGAAATTGTGTGCTTTACGCAGTCTGACTACTTGATCATTCTGTGATGTAGGCTCGCCGTAAACTACTTCAAGTAGCTGGTCTGTTCGTATTGGACCCACACGGCAGGTCGGACAAGACGTCATTTCTCCTTTATCTTCCAACTTGTCAAAGTATTCCAAAACGCATTGCTTACAACTGAGATGTGTGAGCTTCTAGGATCGAATTGACATCTTCCTACCTTTTATGCATGCATGGAAGCAATACTGGTATAGACATGTTTTCAAAGCATATCTAACAATATCTTTAGACAGTTTCTGGGAGAAATATAAAACTCACAGGGCATTCATTTTCCTCTTCATCGACCTGGTCATTGTTGTTTGCTTGTGCAAGATCATTAAGCACTTGTTGTGCATAATTTGAATCACCCCCAGCGGCATACTTAGCAATCATCGACTGTATATCAATACCTGTAACACCGCCATCATCTTCATCGACGCCCTCACTATCATTCTCCTTGTTATTACCACCAGAAGTCACTAGAAAGGGATGTAAAGCCGCTTGACGAAGTCTAAGCAACATTGCAAAAATATTACTATAATTCTTCAACAACATCCCTTTATGACTCAAAGCATCAAATTTACGTTTAGCTTTCTTGTATATCGCGTTGTATATTTGTCTTTCCTCAGGTGAGAACTCCAATTTAACAATATTGACAAATTTCTTTGGAAGTGTGACGATTGGTTTGCCATCACTGTCTTTCATATTCTTTTCTCTTCTTAGTAAACAGGATGACATAATTACCTGTATCAATTCGATTGCTTTTGGATCTTGATTGGCGAAAGGAGCGGTAACAAAGCTCTTAAAGAAAGTGAAATCTGACCATGGTTCTACCTTCAAGTACTTCAATAGCGAATAAAGGTCTTCAAGTCGATTGACGATAGGTGTACCTGTCAAAGCCCATCTTCTATACGCAGCTATCTCAAAAGCAGCCTTAGCGTTTAGTGTTGACCTATTCTTGATATGATGGGCTTCATCAAGAACCACTCTGTGCCAATAAAAGTCAAAAACTGTTGGAATAGACACTGGTTCATCTGAATGTTTCGAGAAGGCTTGGTATTCACTAATAAGAACACCATAGCTTGTTATAACAATGTTGATGGCATTGGAATAATCAATGACATTGCCATCCTTATCTTCTTCTCTAGCACGCATCTTCAATTGCTTCTCCAGGTTTCCACGGTTATCGCCATAGTACATAATCGTACGTATAGTGCCTTTCACTGAACAACGCTCTATTTCATCCCGCCATTGTCCAAGAAGAGACATAGGAACGACAATAAGGGTCGAATCACTGAGCGCCTTAAATCCTCCTGGTTGTCTAGCAGGACCAACCTTCTTTGCTGTTTTCTTCGTCGATTTCTCTTGTTTCCGCCTCTTTTTTGGTTTTTCATCCTCATCATCGCGATTTTCTTGGCTTTTCGTGAGCTTGTATTCTTCATCTGAATCCGACTGGTCTATTTCCACCGGTTTATTGGTTTTAATTGTATCCAAAGTTTGTTGTTTACCGCTGGTAGATATATGCTGTTGTTTATGCCAAGACATATTCACTCTTTTATTGTGATGCATAAGAGCTGTCATCATGATGGTTTTACCCATACCCATTTCATCTCCCTCTATACCACCTCTCAATGTTTTACTAGCTGATGGGAAGATAGTGGATAATTCGCCCGCTGTATGACATGTCAGAGCTGTAACCCTTTACATTTTGTACTCACAGTATGGATTGAAATAGAAGTAATCGGGTTCGCCATTGGTTTCCGAGTGATTTCGATAACGGTATCTACGGTAATTAGCTGATAATTATAGAGTAGCAAATCACTCACTTCTCCCAAAGAGGATGTAGAACTTGCGCATGTGGCTCATTAGAACCGCTTTCCATGGAAGTCATCCAACTAGGTTGAAGTTATAACATATCGGCAAGATAATCAAAGACCCACCTCAGAGCCTCCCTTTGATAATTGCGCAGTGTCAAATGAAAACTGTCCGGTGGATCGATCGGCTGTAAATTCCTACCAGTATTACCCGCCCGACTATAGACAACGCTGAGCTGCTCATCATTGACCTTATCTTGAGCATTCTCATCATCGCGACTATCACTGGAGCCAGCACTGGCTGTTTTCTGTATGGGTGGCGCACAGTCCTCGTCACTACTGTCATCAATATTGATAACATTACTGTCCTTTTTGTTTACTTTATCAGATTTATTAACTTGTGATGCAGCTTGTTTAAAATGTTCTACTTGTGATTTATTGTCTATGATTGTACCTTGTTTTCGATGCTTTCTCGTTATATCGTTGCTCTCTACTGGTTCTAAATGGGAGTTTTGGAAAATCTTCATTAGAGCATCCCGGCGGTCAGACAACTGCTTTTCTTGTTCTGTCTCTTGACTTTGCGAGACTTTATTGGATCCCGAAAGATTATCTGTTTTCTTTGTAAATGCATTTGGATGCAGGTAGACTTGTAACGAGAGCACGATTGTGTCTCCACTTCTGAGTGTATCTTCGCAATCTATTACTATACCAGTGAGCTCTATAACCTTTATTGGAGTTGTCAGATGTGATTTGTAGAACAGTATGAACTAACCTGTTTATCGATCAACTTGGACAGATAAGAAGAATGGTTCGATGGTAGTCTTCCAACTTCAAATCCACGCGTGTTTCTAAATCTTCATACGATATTGTTAACTATTGAGCATATTAGATGACAGAAACCTACCTCATTACCGTGTTCTCGGATTTCCTTGATGATTTAGCTGCAAAACCCTTCAAGGTTGTTTGTTTGGAGCTCTCCTGGGCTTTATGTAAGTGAAAGCTAGCGCCTGATTGAAAACCTACAGATTTTGCTACTTTAGTCTTTACACCCTTATCTCTCTCAATGATAACTTGCTCGCCACTGCTGATATACGCTTTACCATTGACGGTAGACCATCCACTGATCATTATCTCACCAATAAATCTCTTACAACGCGTGTCTACGGCCTCTACTTCCACCACACTAGCTGAATCTGCTCTTTCTAGTTTACGTTTGCTGGAAGTTGTAGCGATAATCTCTAAATCGCTATCTTCCCCTTCCTCACTCTCTAATATATTCCTCTCAGCAACAATTTCCTCTTGTTCATCTTCAGAATCGAAGAAAAGTGGCGTATCAGCCATCTTGATAGTAAGTTACTAAGAAAAATAAATATTAATAATAAATCTCTATTACAAAGTTTAGGAGCCTAAGAGGCTTCTGACTCTTCGAGTTCGCGCTTCTTCTGGCGTTTTTGTCTTTCTCGTTTACCAATCTTCTTTTTCTTGGCTGGTGGTTCTGATTGAGTATCATCACGTTGTCTCTTGTTCCCACTAGCTTGCTTACGTTTCTGGAATTCTTTTGGATCCTCTCCCCATCCAGCTCTTTCGTTATTGACTTTATGTTTGAATTCACGTACGCGAGACATCATACCATTTGCATATTTACCTTTACCAGAGTTTGCAATATGGTCTTTACGGTATGGTGCCATTCTCTTGACTCTCATCAATCTCGTGAGATCTTTGTCCTCAGCTCTGAGAATTTCGTCTGTCGTCAAGCCATAATTGTCTGGTACGACATTCGTATACTTGAACCTTGTCTTCAAGTCACCGATTGTATCCTCATAGTCAAGCTTGTAGTACTCATCGAGCCATTGCTCAAGAGCAGCCTGACGTTCTTCAGCTGTAGCTGGGATCGGTTCCTCTTCTTGTCCTTGCATGTGATCAGCATCCATATCAATGTCATCACCATCGTAATCCTCCTTGCTGGCATTCTTAGCCTCGGCTTTGGCTTTCTTCTTCGCCTTTTTGCGTTCACGTTTGGACATTGTTATTCTTCCATCATCTTGGTCGAAGTCTGCGTCCATGTTGATATCATCACCATCTTGGTCTTCAGCGTCGACGATATCTCCAATGTCAATATCATCATCCCAAGTTGGTTTTTCATCACCAAATTCATCATCATAGTCGTCATCATTTTCATATGCTTCCCGCATAGCTTTATCATGTGCATCAGGGTCGAACTCAGCATCAAGGTCGAGGTTCTCAAATTTGGATGCGTCTTCACCTAAAACTGCTAACTTGTGTTTCAATTCGTCCTTCTTGAGTGACTTAAGGCGCTTCAACTCCTCTTCACGTTGTTGCTTCTCCTTCTCCTTACGTTCTTTCTTAGCAGCACGTTGTTCCTTTCTCTTGTTGTCCGGACGACGAACTGTCGAATCAAGCTGTCTAGAGTGTGTCTTTACATCGTCACCTTGAGGCTCTTCAAATCTGAAGTTGTACTTATGCTCCCATTCATCTGCATGTTCGTCAAATTCCTCATCATCCTCGATTATCTCATGATTGGCGTTTGCACCAGAGAGATTGACAGATGTACCTTCTTCAGCAGCTTTTGCATCTGAAACAGTGAAATCTCTTGGTACTGAAGCAGAAGATCCTGGCATCCAACCTTGATTGAGGATGTAATCCATAAGAAATTTATCATCTTTTGCTTTTTGTTCAGCTTTTGATGGTTTAGCGGTAGTTTTCGATGATTTTTTGGATTCCTTTTCGATAGGCTCGCTTGGTTTGGATGCACTCTCGATTTCTTCTTTAGTGCTGGATATTCTCTGATCATCCAAACCTAAAGCTTTTCTGATTTCATCTTCACCGACGCTTTCAAGGAGGAATTTTCTATATGAGCCACGAGTCTGGTAGTTATCGTCATCTTCTACTGTCTTAGGTTTCAAGAAGTCATCCTCGTCGTCGTCGTCATTACCGTGAAAAGCGCTAGTGACTTCCTTCTTCAAGTTCCTCTGTTCTTGAACGTGTGTAAATGGTTGTAAGTTGTCATCCTCAGCGTCGTTATCTTCTTCATCTGAGAGCTCTCCCTTGAGAAGTTTCTCTCTCTCTAAATCAGCGAGGGTTAGAGGTTTGCCTGTAGACTTTGTACGTTTAACGTTCAATTTTGCTGCTTTGTCTTTGAGCTTCTTCTGCTCCTCTTCGAAAACCTTCTTATCTGAGTAAATGGAAGGATCCTTAGATTTCAAAAGAGAGAGCGTCTTTAAAAGTGCAGCATCAACGTCAGCAGTGAGTAATTCACCGTCTTCATCTTCTGAGGACATATCGCTGTCATCGCTCTCGTCGTCGTCTTCGAAATTGTCGCCATACTTTTCTTGTACTGTATGCAAGTTAGATAGGGTGAGAAGGTTTCTAAGAATGCCTACGCCTATGTAATTCAGCTCTCTGTTTATTATGAGTGAATCTATCTGCGAAATCCTGGTTTATTTTGAGCTCATCTCCGCCATCTAAATCCAAGTTCATCGTTGCGGAGAAACAACCAAGAAGGGGGAAAATGTCAACTTCTTCATCAGAAGAGGGTGATTTAAATGATATAATAACTCCATCTACCGTAGAAATGGATATTTTAGTAGAGAACGTCAACAAAATTAAAACGACGAAAACGAGGCATATACAGCGACCAGCGACTCAGAAAACAACGAAACAATCACCTAATACCCAATTAAAGAGGTTATCTCTACGTCCTACTATGAATCTACAGCAATCTCCCACGAAAGTAGTCAAGGCACCTACACCACCACCAGTCAATATCAAATCTATAGACGAAATCGTTAAAATGCACGCACCGTTATTGAAAGTAGAGACCCAGGCTTCGAAAGATGCTGAGAGGTTGGCTCATACCAGGATAACCTCAGACAATTCCTCAGTAAATCGTACATTAGCGTCTTCACCTTCACCTTCACATTCACCTTCAATGACCGACGCTAGAAGTGAATTAGATGCCGATAGACCAACTATAAAGTCGATACATGATATTATAAAAGAGCACTCACATTCGCTCTCTTCAAAGCACTCAGAAGGTTTCGATTACGATGATAGCGATAACGATGACGAACAGGATATACAGATCGACATAGAAGGTTTTCAGCCCCGCGATGAGAAGCGTAATGGTATATACAAACCTTCATACACTCATTCCTCTTATTCAGTTCATTCAAATAACAAATCACCTAGTTCTTCTACTAGGACACCATCAATAAACAAGACACCAGTGATAGATAAGCCTTATGAGGATGAATTTGATATAGATACCGTTCCTTCGTTAGCTTCCAAATCATGGATAGCTCAATACCTCCGTTCACCCAGGCTTACACGTCTTATAAAACTTCGAAGATTCCCTCACAATGGTCTACAAGTATCCTTAGCAGATGTCGGTAAGAAAGACGGTAATCCAGTCTTAGTATTCCTAGGTTTGGGATGTACAAGACATTTGATTAGCTTATATTCAGATCTCGCGAATACACTCAATTTACGTTTGATTTGCGTGGACAGATGGGGTTTAGGTCGGACCGATCCATCAACCTCCGACAAGAGAGGCCTAATCGAATGGGCTAATGTAATCGTCGAGATACTTGACGTTCTTGCAATCAAGAGGGTTGCCTTACTGGCACACTCCGCTGGAACTCCCTACGCTCTCGCATTGGCTTACACAGCACCAAATAGGATTCTTGAACCTGTTCAGCTGCTTGCACCTTGGGTCCAACCATCTGCAAGTCCAAAGGGTAATTGGAAGTGGTTGAAGCACGTCCCAAATGGCGTTCTCAAAGCTGCACAAGCTGCTGAGTGGAGAGTGGCTGGCTGGAGTATTGGTAAACCACCTCAACTGAAATATGAAGGCGTTGAGAATAAGCAAAGTGATGAAGAAGTAATTGACGAGTTCGCTTATCTCGACCAAGCTGATGGATTTGATGAGAGTGTGTTTGAGAGAAGTCATTCACAACCGAATGTACAGACATTATCAGCTAGTAGGTTCAATTTCCTTAACTAATTGATCAACTAACTGATACAAATTTAGCACAAGCTCCACAAAGGTCGTCTAGTACCCAGAATCTCAAACGCTCGAGGAAAGTTTCATTAAATAGCTCCACAAGATCTGGTCAAGAGTCCACTAGTGATGAGAAGCAGGTGTCAGTTGGTAGCGCTTTACTCGCAGCTTCACATGCAGAATCACAATCAGGTGGTGGAACAGCTCATGATTTGATGCTCATACTCAATAGAGGTAACAAACCATGGGGATTCGATTATAGGGATATCACAGCTCGTGTTCATATATACTGGGGAGACAGGGATGATAGGATATCCTACGAGGCTGTGAAATGGATGGAAGATAACATGGTTAGCTGTAAATTACAGCATTTACCTGGCAAAAATCACTCTTTACTAACTGACCCAATCGTTATTGCCGACGTACTTGAAAATCTCGCTGAGAAATATAACAATAGGATCAAAGATCAACAGAAAAAGACGACAAATTGAGGAAATTTGTTGATACTTTACATAATAGAATACTTATACCACTACTTTAACATTCCTTTTCAAACTATTCTATGGATAACTCTTTAATCAAACACGCAAGTAAACTTGTTGCCAAATTATTCGTTAATTTATTGTACTTTTACATCCATTTCTTATAATTACACATTCGAATCTAGTTTCTCAACCCAACTTTCAAGTGAGTAGTTCATTTTATTAAGTTCCTTCCAATCATGTCTGGCAACTGATCCACTTTCATCCCATTCCCAAGCGCTGCTCATGAGGTTACAATCGGTTGGTGACCAACTAACATCTCTGATTATTGGCCTTCTATTGTGATTTCCACTTCTTGAGCTGCCACTGGAATATTCCGGTGCACTAGGATCATTATATTTCCTACTCTCATGATTTTCCATATCCATAGCTAATTTTCTATCAATTACTTGAATTAACTCACCACTAATGCTCCATATGTATATCTTTCCATCAGCCGAACCTGAATATACGTATCGTCCACCAGTGAGACTGTCGGGTGAGAAACGAGCTCTAATTAGAGTCCTTGATACGAGGTGACCTCGTAGTGTAACTAAAGAATGATCTTGTGGATGTTTATCGTATTCAGGTTTTGGTACAAATGCACTCCTGTAATCGTAACCAGGTATAGAGAATTGTTCCGGTGGAGCAACCTTAGCGGTATCATCGTAGTCATCACTACTAATCATCTTGCGTAAATCCCAAATACGTATAGTTGAATCCTTTGAATTTGTTAAAATGTGTCTAGCGTCACCTTTAGGTGATACATAAGTGATTCCTTCAGTATGACCAACGAGAACACCAGATGGTTTCGCATTTCGTGATAACGCTCGCCTATCCCAAACTTTAGCAACACAGTCATCCGAACCCGATAGACAAATATTTGAAGTGACATCAGCAAAGCATACTGCGTTTGTGTCCTCGTTGTGACCATCTAGAGCGAGTGTTCGCTTCCTGGCTTCGACGTCATACACATACATTGTGCCGTCAGCAGCACCAGCTACTATCTCGCGACAATCGCTAGAGAATCTCAACGACCAGATACCATATCCATAACCATAGTCACCCATACCATCATCGCTGAACGATAGAGGTATCTGGCGATTATCAGGATCACCCAGTTTGACAAGATGTGCTGTTGGACTTATTCGAGAATATATAAGCCACTGGTTGTCAGTCGATAAATGACTGTCTGTTATTGTCCATCCGGAGTAATTTCCTGTGATTCTAGAAAGATGCGACATAGTTGTTGCCTAAGTGAATAATAAGTTTGGTTTATACTTGTTAGAAAAGAAGACGAACATGTTCCTCGCTATAATTATTGTCAATGTTTTCCATTCCGGAATGCGCTGACCGGAGTGGCTCGTTAGGCTTATAAATGTTGATATTGAAATTCCTATGATGCAATTAGCGACATTCTACCTTATATACACCGGCGGACCTATCTGCGGTATAAAACAATTGGCCATCATTGCTGTATTCACCAGAATAGACTGGAGCACTGCTCCTGGCAACGACAGTGCCACTAGAATTAGGTATCAAACCTAAATAACTTGGTCTAAAACGGTTAAAAGTCGCCGTACGATCTTTGATAGCTTTCTGTAGGCTGGTGTATTTCGGTATATAACCAAACATACCACTCTTTGTGAGTTTAACACCTTCGTCTTGTACGGTAGAGGGAGTAGGAGTGTATCTATCCCTTCTCATACGGGGATACCACATGTAATCGTCATCATCTTCGTCATTATCGACAACGTAAACTCTCCTATCGCCACCTGCCCTTGCGTTACTAAGAAGCATCTGTAATATGGATAACCGTGCGCTCCTCTCTGTATTCTCAAGCTCTTCATCGTTAGGTTCTTGTATTATCATCTCATCAAGTAACTCCTGGGCTTCTCTCCGACCAGTAACGTCGTCCATGTCTGTGAAATCTATTTCACTTTCTTCTGCTTCACTAAATTCCTCTCTGTAGCTTTCTTCATCGCTGGGATTATCCATTCTGACAGTCGAATGTCGAGGTAACGTAATAGATTATAAATTGTGATAATAAAAAAATTATAAATAGAAAATTACAATCGTATATCTATACTCTCCATTGTCCTGTAAGGATTCCTCTAGTAATTGAAATTGGTATTATGTCATCTGTACACAATCCAGAAACGATGAATTCGTCAAGGAATGGTCTACTTGTAATTCCAACAAATCCAGCTGTATATAAGTAGCCAAACCACTTTCTACTAGTTGATGGTGGTTCACCAGTGAATGTATTGCCAAGTAAGACATACTCAGCAACAATACCAACAGTTTGGATAACAAAAAAGTAAAATTGACCTTTACCTAAACCAGCCATAATGTATGCACCCATAGCATGGCTCAATCCTGTAAGACTGAACCCAATCAGGACTTTGATAGGCATTTGTGCAAATCTTGGGAAAACACTACTAATAGCGTTACCATAAAATGTGATTGTCTTCTTGAATACACTATGCCAGCCCATGCTCCATAAGCGTGCTATTGACCATGATTCCTTCATGTTGAAAAACCTTGGCCAATCTTTCGGTTTACTCAAACCAATCGCGACAGTGACAATAGAAGCGAGTATATTGGATACACTAATAGCTGACATTGCTACCAAAGCAAAGAAGATCAAGTGGAATACCTGCAAGGTCGCTGGTTGAGCAGATATAGGCCTTATTGTCAGGATATCATATGGTGGTGTGTGTAGATATGTCTCAAACGCGTCGAGGATAAGAATATAAATGAATAAAGCTGGTAAACGATCCCTGATGAAAACCCATTTAGATTTTGTTGACTCCTCTTCTATACCCTGCTTATCGATCTTCCGTGACCATTTCCAGTGTATTCCTCGAGGATTTGACAATAAATCGGCATAGAATTTGAACCTATCCCACAATCCAACAGGCGGTGCTTTCTCATTCCCTTCTTTATCGAGTTTCACGAGCGTTTTTTCGATTTCAACTGTGAGCAAGCTACCAGCGAGGATGGTAGCATATATTTGAGCATTTCCAATCAAATATGCGGTGACTGCATCTGGTTGACGTAGGTATACTAATGGGTATATAGTAACTGCTATCGTAACGGGTAATCCTATGTATCTTCTTAGTTGAATAGGTAAGAATAGCAGACTAGAAAGTATAAAAACATATGGGAGTATCTGAAAATAAGCTGGAGCTAAAGGCTTAGTCGTATCCAGCTCCGGTAGTTGTGGTATCGGCTGTCTAATTATCGATGTCATTTCACAAGGATGAGAACGAAAAAATGAAACAAGATGAAACGATCATTACACTTTTACAATTTATCATATTCGTCTTTTTAGTTATCTGCTTTTGGTGTACCTATCTTCTCAGCTGCCTTCTCTAAAACGGCCTGTGCGAATGGTTGTGTTGGGGTAGATTGCATTGGAGAAGAATCACTGTCGACTCTTGGACTCAAGATACCGTCTCTAATGACAAGTGGAGGTGGATCAGTAGGTTTAGGCTCCCAGAATTTGAATGAACGGGAGTGCACACCATATGCTGTTGGTACCATTTCAATCAGTTCTCCACGTGGTCTGTGAGGTAATTAGGTAGGGAATCTTACTGAAAAGGCTACCTACACTTCTACATTTGGAATTTCAGATGGCGGTAAACCAGTAAGATATGCAATCAAGCAACGTATGACGGATCTGAGAGTGTTAGCAGCATCCTGATAAAAGCTAACTATCCTACGCATGACAAATTATGAGAAGATCATTCTGCTCTCTCTCTAATTCGAAAATAACTGGCTCGAGTCTCACGCATAAATCGTGATATGATTCACCTCTAGGAGCTCTAAATGAGTATGGTGCTTTGAGTGAAGCATGCCAATCATTAGGGAACTGTTCCCTAAACTCTTCTGGTCCTACACCATCTAAAACACCGGGATTTAATTCTGACATCTGAGCTCTTTCGTGTACTCTATAACCGAGTCTGACGAATGGCCAAGCGGAGTGATAAGAGCGACGACGGGTAGATGTCCACACCTTCAAAATGTAAGTTGATTGACTAGGTATTAGTTATGACACTCACAGAGAATTTCCGTTCATTCTTTGGTGGCTTTGGTTCGCCTCTTTCCTTGCGTTGCTTACGTTGCTTGTCGAGAATGAAGTCGGCTAATTGACTGGTGGAATATGAGATAAATATTATAAGGAAGATAATTACCTACTCAGCATATTCCCATCCAGCTGCAGCTAGATCTGAATCAGCTTTGTACGAGTGTTCGACAATTGACTGTCCATTCTATGACGTAATGTTAGAGAGATCTAAGATATTTAGACTCTACTTAGATAACCTACTCTGGCGAAGTAAATTGTGCGTGGCTTATTGTGAATATTCATAAGATAGAAGACGATACGAGACTGAGGATGCTTTAGTGTGTACTTAATTCATTGACGCTTAACACTCACCTGAAGATAACCTTCTATCTTGTTAACGACGATCCTTTGTCCTGCATTCCATATTTTGACGTATGGCACAGTTTCCTGAACGGTCTCGTATTGATCTTCATGTTCGCGGATTCTCCTCCAGTAATCCTGGACTGCCTTTTCAGAATCCCATTTATCATACTAGATTTGTCAGACAAATGATTGTACATCTCTTTTGCGCTTACATCTGGTGAACTGATTTTAACCTGGAGATATCAGATAGTGTTTGTGCCTGAACTAAGGACGTACATTACGGATGTTTGACTCGATAGTCTCAGCTTGATCGCATAGACACTCTGTCAATGAATTAGGCCAGATCAATGACATTCGAAGCTGACTCACCTAAGAAAATGACGTGGACGCCTAACCCCTCTGAGCCGAAACGTTTCAGTATCTGTGTTCTACCTTTAGCTGTGGAGTTGTTCGCATCGTATATAGCGCTGTACAGAGTTAATATATACAACTCTGAAGAGTTAATAAACGTACACTTGACCACCATCCTTTACAAAAAAGTCCTGTATCGTATCTTGGAGTTCACCGACGACTTTTTCACGTAATTTCTCAGTATTTTCTGATTTACCGGTAGGGAGGAAGTAATCTGGTGGCAGATCCTTCGCACGTCCGAGAGTCTTGCGTCTATAATCGCCTAAAGAGAAGGTACCGACTTTTACTCCAAGCCAGCGTATGTAACGCTCTATTGATCTTGAAACGTGAGTTTTACCCCTATTGGAGTTGTTTGTGAGATTGTATGGTGTGTATTTTGTAATATACATACCTCGCTGGTAAACCTATTGTTGTAGCCCTATTAGATTAAATCATCGGTGAAGATATAAACGCACCAACGGCGACGATGAGTAGATTTCCTTGATGCCATAATTTACCTGAGCTTGTCGTATATAATGGTGCTACTATTTACTCAGACTCCGCACATTCGCTGCTATCGCACTCACCAGCCATGACGGTAGTAGATAAAGAGTGATACATATAATCTATTTATTTTGTACATATGATTCTGTATATGATAGCACTTTATCTGCCATCTGCTCTGCTGTCGTGTTCTTCCCGAAGGCTTCAACAAACTCGCCGTTTGGATCCATGAGGTACATGAAAATGCTATGATCGACGAGCTATACGTCGTTAGGCGGGGTTTATATGCGTTCTAATATACTCACATAGTCTTCATTAGGCGAGATATTTGGTGGAGTGGAGAAGTACACCCTGTATACTTTACAAGCAGCTCTGACGTTCTCCCACGGGCCTGTAAGTCCAACCATACGAGGGTGGAATCCTAGTTAGGGTTAGAAAAACCTATTTACTGATTAAAAACTCGCCTTCCAAGTACTTTCGCGTTTGAGCAGTTGTGTCTCTAGCTGGATCGCAAGATATGAAGACTGGTTGGACAATCTGACCAAGTTTAGCATCTACTTCGAGTTAGTATCACAGAAGGATGATATAATAGATAGACATACCAACTCTGTCGACTACAGTACCCATCTTGTCAAGTTCATCAGGGCAGATATCCGGACAATTGGTGAAACCAAAGTAAACGAGACTGAATCTACCGAGCAAGTTCTCGTGTGTGAAGCTATTCTCTGTTTTCGCGTCTATCAAACTGAAGGGACCGCCAATCTTTGGTTTGCCTAACTTTTCAGATTCGCTTATTTTACGTTCTATGAAGTGTTATAATAGTAAAACAATATATAATATACCAACTTTTGCTCTCCTCAACCTCGGCTTTCGCTTTGTTAAAGTAATAATATAAACCGACACCTGTGGCGACGAAAAGCGATGCAGATACCCAATTAAATGGCTAATAGTGTATTACTATGGCATATATTTAATAAAAGAATAAAACGTACGCCTACAAACGCTTTATCTCTCTGTTGCGATTTAGTTTGAATAGATCTCGAGCTATTTGAGAGATAAAAAGGTGAGATAATAGATTTGTTATAATGACTAGATTGTCTTAATAGATTTCTATATCTGAGCATTTCAATCCTCTTGGTTCGTTACAACGAGGAATGACTGCTGATAATCCCACGAAAATCAAAATATCAACGAGATCTCTACGAACACAACAATCTGAAGAACAAAATGATTATTTAGACGACGACAATCCAGACATCGACCAGAAAGATGACCAGATTATCTCAGATTTTGACGATCAACAAGATATTAAGAGACAAGAACAATCTCAGACTCAAGAGCAGATACCTCAGACAAAATACTCGGGCTCTGAGTTTGGCGACGATCTAGACGATATACCTGAACCAGAGCAATCTGACTACAACGACGAAGACAGTCCACCACCAAAGAGTGCAGCTAGAAATAATAACAGACGCGCATCTACAAAGAAAGCTCCCGTGGAGGAGGATTATCATGACGAGGGGACAGACTACGATAGCGATGAGATATACGACAGTTAGTTTTTTTTATTTACCTTCTTATTTATCTTTTAACAATTATTAGCTCGGAGAAGACCGACACGACGTGGTCGCCCTTCGACGCGTCGTCAAGTTCAGCGTTTTGTAGAGTTCGACGATGGTGATCCCGACGATGACGACGCTGCCTTCTCTTTACGTGGTAGTAGACTCAGAAAAAGAGCTGAAAATCACTCCTCTGAAAGGCGCTCAAGTAGACGATCGAGACCAGTAGTCGAGTACCTCCCTTCAAAGGAGGTAGTACAAGAGCGTCACGAGAAATTAGCCAACGAAAGAGCACTTAGGGCTGAACGTAGAAGGAATGTTATGTACACAGATGATGAAGACGACGATGACTCTCCCGAACGTAGAAACTACTCACTCAGGACAAGACGCGAGCGTCCTAATTACGTACTTCCGCCACCTATACTCGACGTTAGGGAGAGTCCCGAGAAAATTGGGCGTCTTCCTTCATTCACTGCTCTCCAACATCCAGGTATTGACTTGGTACCATGGAACAATCGCGGCAGTTTAGATGACTCTGATACAGTGAGTTTAATCTCTCCCCTATAGTGTTTACACCTTTCCTAACATAATCATAGGATGACGATTTATCTCCTAGTAAGCGTCCACAACCGGCAATTTCAAATCTTGCTGGTGGTGGTGGTGGTTTGCTCGCCCCAAGCGGTGGTATGGGTATAGATTCTTTAGGTACAGCAGGTCCTAGTAACCTCGGTAAAGTCGGTGATGCCGCATTCGCTGATGCTGACCCTCTTGGTGTCAACACAAAAATTTCATTCGACTCTGTTGGTGGTTTAGATGAGCGTGAGTATTAGCTTTTAGATAAAGAATCTACTAAAGAATACCCAAGATGTACGACAATTAAAGGAAATGGTTTCCCTCCCTCTCCTTTATCCTGAAGTTTTCCAGCGTTTTAACGTTACACCACCAAGGGGTGTCCTCTTCCATGGGCCTCCCGGTACCGGTAAAACACTCGTAGCAAGAGCCTTAGCGGCCAGTTGCTCCAACGAAAATCAGAAGATTTCCTTCTTCATGCGTAAAGGTGCAGATTGTTTGAGTAAATGGATAGGTGAAGCAGAGAGGCAGTTAAGATTACTCTTTGAAGAAGCCAAAGCAGTACAACCTTCAATCATATTCTTTGATGAAATTGATGGTTTGGCACCTGTAAGATCATCAAAACAGGAACAAATTCACGCATCTATAGTTTCTACTCTACTCGCTTTGATGGATGGTATGGATGGTCGTGGACAAGTTATTGTTATTGGTGCAACTAACCGTCCAGATGCAGTTGATCCAGCTTTGAGACGACCAGGTAGATTTGATCGTGAATTTTATTTCCCACTTCCAAATGAGAAAGCGAGAAGCAAAATCATCGAGATTAACACGAAAGAATGGGATCCACCACTTGAGCCACACTTCGTTGAGAAGCTCGCAAATCTTACAAAAGGTTATGGTGGTGCAGATCTACGCGCTTTATGTACAGAAGCTGCCCTCAATGCTGTTCAACGTAGATATCCACAAATTTACAAAACTAATAATAGGTTGTTACTTGATCCTAAAACAATCAACGTACAAGCTAAAGACTTTATGAGATCTATCAAGAAATTAATCCCATCTTCTGCTCGCTCCAGTGCAACTTCAGCTGCTCCATTACCGCAGCATCTTACCCCACTCCTTGGAGAAGCCCTCATCGAGGCTAGAAAAGTGGTTGATAAGGTAATCCCAAGAAACGAAGAGAAGAGCATTATTGAAGAAGCTGAATATGAAGATGAAGTTGGTAATGATGGTGGTTTCTCGTTGGAAGTAATGCGTCAAAACATGAACAATATGAGGACATTTAGACCACGTATGATGGTTTACGGTGAAGAAGGAATGGGTCAATCATTTATAGGACCTGCTTTGCTTCATTATTTGGAAGGCTACAACGTACAATCACTTGATTTGGCAACGCTCCTTGGTGATTCTACTCGTACAATTGAATCCGCATGTGTACAAATGATTCTTGAAGCTAAGAGAAACAAACCTTCAGTTATTTATATACCCTCACTCCACGAATGGTGTAACGTCGTATCAGAAGCTGCAAGAGCGACAGTTACCGCATTACTCAATACGATCAGTCCATCTGATCCTGTACTTGTATTAGCTATGCTTAACAGTCGACCAGATGAGTTACCACGTGACGTAAAGAGATGGTTTGGTTTTGGAAGAGACACAAAGGTCGCTTTGAAGGACATCTCTGAAGTATGTCAATAACATTTTAAAATAACTTATTAATTAAGAAATTCAGGATCAAATACGCGAATATTGTCGAGAATTGATTGATATGATTCAACTCAAACCTAATATGTTCCCTGATACAGTACAGCGTAAGAAACGTAAATTGGAAGAATTACCAATTGCTCCACCTGTTGCACCACGTGAACCTACCGAAAGAGAACTCAATGCCCAGATTGAGAATGACGCTAGAATTCGCGAGCATCTTAAGTGGAGATTGGGAGCCGTTCTTGAACAACTCAAGAAAAAGTTTAGGAGGTTTATGAAGTCATTTGCTGTGAGTTTCAATACTCCGTTGGTCTATTCATCTAATCATTATTCAAGGATGAAATTGCAATGGTTGTACCATTACCTGTCAATACTAATAATAATGGCACTGCGAATGCTCTCGCTCGCGTTGATGTTTTTGCTGAACCTAATCAAGAGCAGCAAAATAATGAGGTGCAGATTGTTGAGAAAGACACCGAAGGTGAACAGCAGAATGTCGACAAGGAGAATGACGATGGCAGTAACATACCAAATGGCGTTGACGAGAGTGTGTCAGAGGAAGAGAAAGAAAAAGAAGATGGTGAAAAAGACGAAACTGACAAACAAGACGATAATGAGGAACCAGATAGTGAGAAACCTGAAGAAAATGGTATTCAGGATGACAACATTGAGGAAGACAAGGAAAACAGTGAGGAGCCAGCTGAGAAAGTCGAAAATGGAGATACTGAGATGGCAGAAACTACAGAGACGGTAGATGAAGCACCTCAAGTGGACCAAAAGGAGAGTGACGATGATGAACCGATTATTGAAGACAGAAATGATAGTGACTTTGAACCTGAAGAAGACGAAGAGGCTGTTGAGCCTCAACCAGAGGTTCAAACTGAAGCACCTCCAGAAGTAAATGCTCAAGAAAACATGGAGAAAACTCTCGACGATGAATTGATGGCTTTAACTGAAGTCCAACCTGGTGAAACTCAAAAAGAACGTCTAATGATATACGATATTGATTTGGAGAAGATCCACTTCAACGTATATAAAGACAATTACGTGAATCCGGCTCAGTTCGTAGATGATGTCGCTAAAATTGTCCACAATGCTGAACTCGATAAGAGTGATCAAGATAGATTGTGGAAAGCAGAACAACTCCTCACACATGCCAGAGTCCTAGTTGATCAAGCGTTTGATGCTCACTTTAGAATCGAATGCCAACGTATGGCAGATAGAGAATCTAAGAGGATTGCAGAATACAAGGAGAAGAGAAAGAAGGAGAGAGAAGAAAAGGAAAACAAAAAGAAGGAAGAGGAAGCTTTGGCTAACAAAGATAAAGATGATCAACAGCAATCAAGTAATGAACAAACAGAAAATCAAGATGAGCATCACGATAAAGACCCAAGTGCTGAGTCCAATGAAGATGCACAATCTAACGAAGTTGGCGATCAAGATCACGACAACGGCACTTCACTTAAGCGCCCTCGCGAAGGCGAAATGGAAGGCTTGAAGGAAGGACCTGATTCTAAGAAGGCCAAGGGGGACGTTGAGATGCATGAGAGTGTGAGTTTTTTTATTCGAAAGGCAAGAAATAAAGCTAACAGAAGGCCAGTCTCCGGGACCTGAAAATGTCGAATCTGAAAAGCAACCAGAGCAAGCTGATCAACCAGGGCAATCAGAGCAACCAGAGCAACCAGAGCAAATCGAGGAACCATCGACTAAATCGCCTACACCAGAACCAGAACCAGAACCTGAATTCGTAGTCGACAAGCAACAACTTGACGCCTTACTCAATGAGGCTGTCACACTCCTCAAAGACTTCAATGTCGACGAATTAGAGCAAACACGTGCAGCTATCAGTAGTGTAATCTGGGAACACCGTTACGAATGGAATAGGCAATCGATGATTGATGTCGTTAGGACGACGTTACATGATTGTAAATATGACGTTGAAATGTAAAAGTTAGTTAAATAAATGCATTGAACTTAATTTATGACTCTCGGTATATATCTTCGTGGTGGTAATGGTGGTGGAACGTTGTTGTTATTGTTGTTACCGTTCATTCTGTTTACTGTGCGACGTGGAGGTAATGGGGGTGCATAAGCTGGTGTGCGCACTCGAGGACTGTACGCTGGCGGTGGGTTACTCTCATTCCTCTTTCGTTGTATATCCCGCAATAAATCCTCTCCCGCTTGTCTCCGCAATCTGTCCCTCTGTAATCGCTCATCGAAGGATAGACCAATGTGGCTGTCAGCTTCCCAGCTTTCACGCAATGCCATATTAAATGCTGATTGAGGATCCACTGGTGTATTATTAAACTCATTTTGACCATTCACTCGACGTCTAGGTCTGGCTGACGCTGTATGTCAGAAAGTGATATTATATAAAATGTACACAAACGATCAGTCAATTTAAACCCATTTTGTTCATTTCGACGATCAACCATCTTGGATGTCAGTCATAGGGGTGAAAAAATGCAAAAAATTTCTATAAAAGTACAAAATCTATTAAATTTATTGGAAGTATGGTGTTTCATAGACCTTATCACGCATCTTCCAATCACCATTACGCATCCAGAGTGGTTTTTCAAACATGACATAATCGACGATATTCTGACTTTGATGATCTGGACCTAATGTCTTTATGAATGATTAGCAGGTGGGTCATGTGATAAAACAGATACACACCTGTACAGTGTTAAACTTTACGACTACCTGACAGATACGCTTTTCAGCTGATTCTGGTAACATTGGCATTACGTTGGTCGTTCTAACTGACATGACGGATGGTGTTTCATTGATTTTCAAAAGTTTCCAGTCATATTTCTTCTCGCGATTGATTTTTACTGTCTTTGCTTGAGAATCTGAGTTATCTTTGAGAGTGTGTATGGCTAATTTGTTAATAGTTTTCAAATCACCGCTATGTTATATGAGCTATGAGTTTTCTATGCCATGTATATACTCACCTCGTTATGGCTTTCTGAAGTTGAGTGTACTTGTCTAAAGCAACTGTGCTAGCCCATTGATTGGATGCCTTCCTTCTCTCTATCCATTTCAAGCCTGGAATACCCTCCTTCTCAGTCTGCCATTCACCTTTTTGGAATAAAAGCATGCGGCTATCAGTTTTGTCAGACGTTTCTTAATAAATTGTAGAGCCTCTTACTGGTGGTAATCCTGTAAACTCGTGTAGAGGTTCCATTGAAGCCATTTGAAGAATTCCTTTGGCTTGAAACCTCTAGAAAACAACATAGAAGGTTTTAAATCACTAGCTCTCAAGCCCAATATAGAACCAGATGGTTTAACATATGGTGATAGTTTACCGAAGTTCATCTCATCCAATCCAACTCTAACTTCTGCTTCTCCAGTTGCACCCTTCGCAACAGCAGCACGTTCAGATGCAGCTTTAATTTTCCTTAAGGATTCTGCGTCTGGTTCATCTAAGAATAACCTTCTTGTGCTGCTACCAAATTGTCTAGAAAGTGACACTCTCATAGTTAACAGAGAAGACATAAATAAACTTAAAAATGTGAAATATATCGTTAAATTTTACAATTCTTCTGGGCCATCAATAACAGCCTTGATCAAACTCTTGCCGTCTTTGCCTTTACCTGCTTTTGTAGCTTCGAATGCACTCAATGCGTCATTGTAAGCGAATGAATGAGTGTGAAGTGCTTTAAGATCTATTTTACCTTGGCTGACTAAATCAATAGCTAAAGCATAGGTACCTGGACCATATCTGAATGATGTTCTGTATTGGATTTCTTTAGACATCATCGCACCAACTGGAATTTGAATATCTGGTCTACCCATACCAACTTGAACGAATCTTCCTGCTGGTTTCAAAAAGTGTAATCCCATTGTGATACATGGTTGAGCTCCACTTGCTTCTAATACCAAGTCAATGCCGTTTATACCTCTAGATTCAACACCGAGAGTGTTGTGAAGTTCTTTCACAGTTCTCGCCATGTATTCATCTTGTGATTCATTTTCATTTTTCGAAGGTGGTTGGAATGACTCTGTGTTTGCGTATCTTTTTGCGAATGTAAGTCTCTCTTGGTTAATGTCAACCGCAATTATACGTCTGGCGCCGAGTCTATGGGGTATTAGAATGTGTTTTTTTAAAAGATTCCACGCACGCCTTAGCTGTTGCTATCAAGAGAAGTCCAACTGGACCACAACCAAAAACGATGACATTCTATATAAATTTGTGAATATTTTCACTCTTGAACAAACATCCTGAAAACTTACCTCATTAACTTTAATTTGACCGATCTTGGCAGCTGCATGTACGGCAACACTCAGTGGTTCCATCTATCGCAAAATTAGAATGCCTTTAAATGAGAAGGGTATACCCACCATAGCGCCCTCTTCGAGGGTGAGTGAATCAGCAATCGGGTGAACAAAATCAGCTGGTAATTTGAAGTAACGACAGAGAGTACCACCTTCGAATGGTGGTGTTGCTGCGAATGTCATAAATTCACATAGTTCGTATCTGCCACTCTTGCAATCTGAACATACACCGCAACCGAATCCTGGCTCCATTGCTACACGTTGACCTGGTTTCACTTTCACTTTCTCGTCGCTACCGACTTTTACAACGATACCAGATGATTCGTGACCGAGACACATTCCATTTGGACAAAGGGATACTGCAAATGGACCAATAGCGCCGTGTTGCCAATAATGTACGTCTGATCCACATACACCTGTCTTCTTTACCTATAGGGTACACCTTAGTATTATGAACAGTCATATCGTCAGACTTACCTCTACTAATACGTCCATTGGACCAATTTCTGGAATTGGTCTCTCTTCATAGCTTACGACACCCGTTTTGCCATGCTCAGCTGGCATACGTAGGATGAAATTTGGATTGTGCATTTTGTTAGCTGTGGCAGCGTTTACTGGGGCTGACATTCTATTTTATTGATTATAAGTGTAAAGTAAGAAGGACCGGAAGCCCTACCGAAAGCTTTTTAAATATACTCAAAACAGCATGAAAGTCGGATACGTCATCACACATATGCTAATATCACCAATTGGACAATATATCTAATGTGGATCTAGTCTCAAATTAAAGTTATCCTATATGTGATTAGCCAGACATCTTCTTTTTTTTTACTAAGGTTGATGACGAATTCACGGTCAATTTCCTATGCTTCCAATATGCTTTAAAGTAGCTTTAAATGGTCATATATAATCGTGAATATTTCTCTTGTCATTTGTTCGCTTAGTTCGTCATTTTTTCAGCTGTCATGAAACATAGATCAGTAGTATAATGCCAAAAAGCTGAGGAACTACATGCGAAAACAATCTTATATAAACATTCAAATATAATTCATATAAAAGAACAACATTCAAGTAAAAATCCAATATCCAGTACAAATTTTCTAATCACGTACAAATTCGAGTGCCTTTTCATAGGCAAATTTATAAGCTGATAACAAAGTGTTAACATCTTCCAAACCGATAGAACATCTAATGAGATTTCTATCAACACCGTATTCTTCAATCCAATCTAATTCAGTGTAATGGGCGAGAATGGCATAACAACTAGCCAATGTAAAGTTACACCCTAATGAAGGACCAGCTGCAAGGTCGAGATTATCAAAGAAAATACGAGCAATATCTCCGTTACGTTCCTTGCTATTGTTTTTACTACCAAAGGTGAGGGAGAATAAACCACCGTATCCACCACCTTCTCTCTTACGTGCATTGTAATTCTCAGTGGTTGTATATTTAGGATAGAAAACTTCCTTTATAACGCCTTCGTTAGATCCATTTAATTCGGAAAGATTGTAAAACCAATCGCAGAGTGTCTCGGTGTTTTCATTCACTTTCTTAACTCTATTGCAGAAATCACGTGAATTTCTCTCCATGAAGATAGCATCTTCAAACCAATAGCTATCTTCATATATGTTGACAATATGATCACGAAGTTCTTCATAGTGACTTCCTTCTGGATTGAGGATAATACTTCCACCCATAACGTTAGTTTCACCAGAGAAAGCTTTCGTGAGTGATGATACGACGACGTCAGCTAATGGTAGAATATCAATGTTCATGAAGCTACCAATAGTTTCATCGACTACTATCAGAAATCCGTATTTATCAGCTAATTCACGAAGGCGAGCTAAGTCTGGAGACTTTAATAGAGGGTTACCAGGGAATTCGCAGAAGACGGCCAGAAGTTGTTCTTTGCTCGCGATCTCTTCCAAGTGTTCTAAATCAGCATCATCACCTCTTCCCATAAAGTGAGCACCTGGCCCCCATTTCTGGAGAACCTTGAGAGTATCAGTGTAAGGGAATCTATTGGATTTTAGCTAAAAAGCAACTTAGTTACAGTGAACTCACCCAAAACAAACACTTTTTCCAGTTTCAGCACCTTTCCAGGTCATAGCTGCCTGATGTGTCAACCAAATGGCAGCCATACCAGTAGAAGTTAACCAAACGTCGTCTTCAGTGAGACCAGCACCACGTTCAGATTCGATGGTAGGTCCAACGGCGGCATCAACATGTGGGTCAATAACAACACCAGCAATACGCCTCTTGAGAGCGCGCTTAGCTAATGGAGCAGAAGCCAATGGTAAGTTTCTACCATATCTTTCTTCCACATAAACAGCATGATCCTTATCGAAGATGTCCTGGTTATTATCTTCATCAGCCTGTTTCAAAGCATTATTTGAAAGCTTTCCAGCTACTAAATCACTACCACCAGGTGTAGGGGGCTGAGAAGTTTGTGAGAATTTGGATTTGTTGCTATTATATCTATTGCGACTACCAGTTCTAAGGAAAGTTGGCGGTGATGTTAATGTAGGTGATTTTGAGAGTGAAGAAGGAGACTTTGATAATGCAGTTGGGCTAATTTTTTCACTCGCTTCAAGACAATCCAAAGCTCTCTCAGCTAATCTCGAACTAACACCTAAGCCTGTGTGTTGCCAGAACTGTTTAGCTAGACTAAAGAAATCCTTGTTGAAAATGACAGCATGCACTTCAATTGAAGGAATTGCGGGATCTGGCGAAGGATCGCAGACGGTTAAGTGAGCTAGTCTAGCAGATTTCGCCGATGGTATAATGAAGTCTCTACACATTTCAGCCCATTTGTTGATAGGAAATAGTAAGCAAGATTCTGAGTCAGAGTTGCCGAATTTTGTGATAATAATCGAAGAAAGTTGCTGTATTTTTCTGTGTATAAAGAATCTAAGGGTATGTTAGAAAGTTTAAACTATAAAAAGTTGAAAATACCTCGGATAGCCAGTAACCATTGCGTCAACGACTCGTGGTGCACCCTCTTCATAGTCTGTGTGGTCTTTCCAGGTGGGTAAACTAACGCTAATAGCGTGCTCAACAGGGGGTAATGGACTACCTAAAATGGCTGCCATTTAATAACAAAATAGATGATGGATGTTGTAAGGGAAGAACTAATTACTAAGAAATGGGCAATTCGTTAAAATTATGCATAGAATTTACATAAAATAAACTACCCAGAGCAGCTTACTTTGCCTTTGTAGCGTTAGCCTTAGCTTGCTTTGCTTCCTTTGCTTGCTTGATGGCTTCTTGACGGGCAGCAGTACGAACTTCTGGCTTTTGTGATCTCTTTGCTTGGATAGCTTCGAGGTCGAGACCGACGATACCACGGGCGTTCTTGGTTGACTTCTTACCCTTCTTCTTTTGAACTTCCTCAGTTACACCCTTCTTGTGGAGCTTACGGCAGAAAGCGGTCCAGGCGATCTTTCTTGGGTTCTTACGTTGGAGGAAGAGTGACTCGCACTTTCCGTTAGCGAATCTGAAGACCTGGAGATAATTTAATATGAAATGTCTTCTCTCTTAGAAAAAAACGCACTCTGTTGTCAAGTCTAACGTAAAGACGACCCTTTGATGGGTAGATCTTTTGGCCTGAGAATGAGCAAAGTTCGACCTTCATTTCTGCTGCCTGAAGCGTGTTAGTAGACGTTCTATCAGTTTGGCTGGTGATATTTATACGGGAGGATTATTAATACTATCATATTATAATATATTCCCTATATTTTATACATCCAGCCATTTATCTCTTTCTAACCTTTTTAGTTCACCGCTAAGCAAGGCGACGCCTAAAATTCGCCATCATCTCATGAATTAAAAATTTATAAATATACTTAATTTATTGTATTTTATTACTTAGTCATTATATTCATCATATTTTATACATTCCCTTGCTATTCATCTCTAGTCATCTCTACTATTTTCTTAGTCGTCGTCGTTCTCACCGTCGATCAAAGATATCAGTAGCTAGTCTACATATAATAGCTATCGAATATCTCTAGAATCGCTATCTCTCACTACGACACATATTTACCTTCTTTTTTCATTACACTGATGATTACAACGGACAGACTATCTCTAATTGCAACCTCAACATTATCTAAATTACTAGAAAGGGAGAAGATACTACAACTGGGATTGAAATACGATGATGACGAATTAGATAGCAACTTAGAAACGCTCAAGGAGGGTTATGAGGTATTAGCAGACGATGACAGTGACCAGGCACTCAAATTTAAGCACCAATATCTCAATCTACTCGATTTACTAGGAAAGGATAAACCTTCTCCTAAGCCTGCTAAAGAAATGCCGCTCACACACCTTCCAAAGTCGACATCTATCCAGCAAACACCATCAACTAGCCAACAAGAACATCTATTCAACTATGACGATATGATGGATCAACAAGATACCCACTTAGATAATCTTTCACAGTCAATACACAATCAACACCAATTGAGCAACACAATGACGACAGAACTTGGTCAACATAATGAGCTCTTGAATGACTTAGAACTTGGTCTAGATGATACCCAATTACGCTTAGGAAGGAGTAACACTCTTTTAGGAAAACTAGACAGAAAATTCAAGTCAAATACATCAACTTATTGCATAACAATAATCATTCTCGTCCTTATTCTGTTAATTTTAATATTTAAAGTGTAGCCATATCAATCTCACATGCTGTCGCAAGGTCTTCAAGTGTTGGTTTACTTGATCCGCTAACCGTCATAGTAGACATTTTCTCTCTTGCTTTAGTGTTTGACAATGAAGGTGTACTTTTAGACACACGCATCGTGTTAGCCATTTTATTCCGAAGTGTCTGCGAGGATTTGACTCTTGGTAGACTCCTACCAGTGTACATATCGTCAGTATAATGCGCAGGTGATCTACCTCGCACAGATATAGGCATGCTTTTAACAGTAGCGACTTGAACATCTACACCATTCTCCAGTTGAGCGTATAAGGTAACATTTAAGCGGAATTTTTCCATCTTCCTGTTCGTTGAGCGCTCGAATTGTATACGTTCAAATTTTACAGCTTGAGCCTCAACATCATCACTGGTGCTGTTTATTAACGCAGTTATTGATTCTCTTTGTGGTTTAACTTTCGGTCCTTTCTCGCGAGCTGATGAGAATTGTACAAGGTTTACGCTATCCTCAACAACGGCGTCTTCGTCGTACATGCTCGCGTTTAAACCTACTTGAAATGAAAGGATCGGGATGAGATGACCTGATACTGCCACAAGAGGGTTACTAAGGCTCTCCTCCTCTTGTGCTATCTTTCCAGCCATTTGAAGTATCACCTTAGTGCTAATCTGAAAGAAATTCCGTCTATAAGTTGTAGCAAATGACTCTTGAGCACTATTTGACCATATGAATCTGTATCATTGAGTTGATTCCACGTGAAATAGCTAAACTCACCCTTTATCTACTTTTGACTTAACTATTGGCTGTATACTTGGGTGATCCGTCAATTTTTTCAATTCGGAATATACCATACACCCACTTGACAAACTCCCCATGATAAGAGACATACATGTCAACATAAGTGACAGTATCACCAAAGAAATCACCGTAATGTTCATTAGATTGTGCCGTGAATAGCTGACTATCGTGTATGCCAAAACTACCAAAATCTAAATTGAATTTTGGTGAAGTTGAGTAGTTACTGTCCATACTAATTGGTGTATCATACGGAAATCCGTAGCTATAACTGTAGCTAGGCGTTGGCGAGCTTAAATCAGAAGATTGACCCCAAAAAGGAACATCATTGAACGGTATAAGTGGTGGTGGCTCCTCGATGACTCTCCTCTGTGGAGGTGTCCTAGGAGGACTACACTGTCTTAGCTACGTTATGTATAATAATAAAACATTCACCTACAAACACATCTACCAAGAAATATAATAGTAATTAAGAAGAAAAGTCATCTATGTTTTCAATTTGCCCCGTATTTGGGTATCCGCCCTCGATTGATTTTACGAAATGTTTGTCGGCTGGCGTCTCTCACTATCGCGATATCGCGACGCGCCTTCTTTTTGATAACATCGATGTCCAGTAATCCTAGAGACGTTATACTAAAAATATTCACCAAAAAGCATTCTTTATCCTTAACACCTCAGAGTTTGGGCTTTTTAGTGAACTTAGCGCAAACTTACAACCTCAATGCGACTAATTTGAGTAGTATATCAGATTCATTAGCTCTTGCATATCTCAAACAAGATGATTGTACTTCAATTGTTGACGTAGACGTTTTGCAAAAAGTTTACTTAAATTTACAGTTGAACTACGCTGGTGGAATGAATATACTTGATAACGATGATTACGTGAATGAAGATGAAATAGATCCTAGAAATTACCTCAAAATAGTTGATGCGTTTCATATGCCTAGATATAACTACACCGTTGATAATAAGAGCTTTACGAAGCAACCAACACAGAGTGTTGCTGGTAGTCCTGCATCACTCTCTCAATTATGGTTAGATAGGTATAACATTATCAAACAGATCATTCTACGGAATGAATTCTTCTCTCCACCTTCAACTATCAATGCTAGTAGCCACGATAGAGATAAGTATATGAAGATCACATCGACAAAGAACCTCCTAGGAAGACTTAACCAGCGATTTATGCTCTTTGGTATGCTCTCACAAACTGTCGATGGTAGACACGCGTTGCAAGATCCAGATGGTGTTGTCGTCTTGGATTTAGATGATGCTGTAGGTTTATAGCGTGTTTTTCAATCTTTTCTGACACTTATGTAGGTTCCAGGAGAGGGTCTATTCACTGAAGGCTCATTTGTCCTCGTTGATGGTATGTATATTCTTGAAACAGAAGAACCAGTATTTAAAGCATACGGAATCGGACACCCACCGTCTGAAAAGCGTTCAGCCTCACAATCCGTACATGGTCATGTAGACTTTTTAGGCTTAGGCGGTATATCAATCAAGGATCAAAAGTTGTATAAGAGGATAGAAAAGAGCTTAGATCACATTGGATTTATAGTCCTATCAGACGTCTGGCTGAATGAACTATCAACTCAGTTGTCTTTGAGAAGATTATTTGAAGGTTATAATAATGCTTTCAATGACTTTAGACCATTGTTGTTTGTTTTATGCGGTAATTTCTCATCTCAGCCGATAACAACATCACGAGAAATACGCGAATACCAAGATTCATTTAGCAAATTGGCAGACATCATTTGCGAATTTCCAATAATTTCACAGCATTCAACGTTCGTGTTCATACCCGGACCTAATGATCCATGGAGTTCAGGCACAAGTACCACATTACCACGAACGAGATTACCTAAAGCATTCACAAGGGAATTCGAATCAAGGATACCTAGAACGCATTTTAGTAGTAACCCTACGCGCATACGTTACTTTAGTCAAGATATTGTTATATGTAGAGATGATGCTATGTCTAGGATTTTACGTAACAATGTTAAAGTCAAAGAAGAATCACTGGCCGATGAAGAGGAAAATGTAGATATAAAGTTAAAGAAGTACCTAGTTCAAACTATAATCGATCAAGCGCATCTTAGTCCGTTTAGTATAAACAGTAGACCAGTTTTATGGGAATATGATCACGCATTACGTTTATATCCAATACCAACTTCATTAATACTAGCAGATAAATATGATAGATACGAATTAAAATATGAGGGTTGTAGAGTATTCAACCCTGGTTCATTCTCTTTCGGTATGCTCGGTAGTGAATCGAGTAACTCAAAACCTCGTTTATGGAGCGTTTACCGTCCGTGGAATCAAGAAGTCGAATATTCAGAGTTGCCCGCTGAAGAAAATTAAAATTAATTTATACATTTTTTAAATTTACCTTTTTTAGGGTGTAGTCCCTCTTATCGAATTGTAACGTCATCACTTATGAGCAGTACAAAAGGACAAACTATATTAGAGCTACCAAATGAGTTACTCTATATGCTTTTAGAGTATTCAAATAAATTAAGTCAAACTTGTAGACATCTTAACAAGCTAAGCAAAGACTTGTCCAATTTGACACTCGTTGGACCGAATGCGCCGAAGATAGAGGAATTTAACTTGAAAGAGAGTGCGATAGATGAAGAGACCAGATTTGATAGAGTTTTGGAATGTTTTGTTGAAGATATCTCATTAGCTTGGACTATAAAGTGAGCTTTAATATTCTAAACGTGTGAATGGATGATTAACTACTGGATAGGCATGTAAGGTGCAGAAATAACCTAGGAAGTAGCATTAGAACGGAACATTTGAGTAAATTACCAAATCTGAACTCAATTGTTTATCAAATTGCTTCGCCGATAGAACTTAATAGCTTGTACGGGCTACGATTTGAGAAATTGAAGAAAATAAACATAAAGTCAATAAACTCGCTCAATCTTATAGATATACAGTCAATATTACACGCATGTCCATCTCTACAATCGATATCGATTGATATGCTATTTTATAAACATTACACCATAGATACAGTACATCAGTTAGAAGAAAAGGAATACATCCATGAAAATCTAGAACATGTTGTTTTAAGGAATATGTTATCTGGGAGGTGTAATTGTCAAGATAATCACTGTAGTTTTGATCTAGTGGGATTATATACACCACAATCGTTTATAAACACCTTAGATGGTAGGGTAAAAACTAAACTACAGAGGAATACATCTCGAGAAGATATCACACGAATCCTTTCGGATGTTTATAATTGGGAAAATGACGAGCATACTGTCAGTAAAGAACTAGGGAAACCTGTAAAGTAGATAATTTATACCATGTAAAATCGCATATACCATATCTTGATCTTTTACTTTCATATGACTGAGAATGTCGAGAAAGATAGCTACAATTACAATACAGATATAGAAATAGAGAGTCCACATTTAAATGTTCATAAAATGAGAATATTATCTACTTCTAATAGAGGTAGAGGTGTATTCGCTGGTGAACCGATAGAGAAGGATACATTAGTGGAAATATCACCAGTATTGCTATTTAATAAAGATGAATACGCAAATTTTGGAAAGCACACTGCTTTGGATGAGTATACATTCATCTGGCCAGATCGCAGTGGGAGAATGGGCTTAGCCTTGGGTTTAGGATCAATTTTCAATCATAATAGAATACCGAATGTTACGTTTAGTATAAATACCAAAAATCTCACAATAGAGTTTAAAACTACGCGATTTATAAATAAAGATGAGGAGATGTTCATTTCATATGGTTCAGAGAGTAAATTATGGTGGACATCTAATGAAATAGATGATGAGTGTAAGGATCTAAGTGAATTTGAATTTTTACAAAGTGATTTTGGTACTATTTGATATACTTTCTTGGGGTATACTAGTGTTTTCAGTTGGATTGCTAACATTTATATCTTCTAAATCGAATATTGGCTCATTTGTTTGGACTTGTTCGTAACTTTTTGCATTCATTGTTTGATAATATTTAAGATAGTTGTAAATCCTTTCGTAACATTAGTGGGGTATGCTTTTTGTGATACTTTTTTTACTCACAATATACCTATAATAGTTATAGCCATACCTGTAATGTTTATTGGTGTTAAGATGTCACCAAATATTACACTACTGAGGAATATTGTAAGTAGTTCCTTAAATATACCTGCAATTGACATTGTAATAATTGATGATCTTGCAATAAGTTTAAACTCTGATAAAACCATTCCAAAAGCCAAAAATCCGGGTGATACGATCATTACTATTGACTTTATTGTACTGAGTGTTCCATGTATAAAATAATCCGACTGGGCGATATCAGACCAACTTTCAAATATCAAACTGAGTATTATGAGACAAGCAAACATAACTGGCGCAAGGTAGTAGAGTATAATGACAGGATTGTTCAAGCCATTTTGACTATTCTTGAGGAGTATTTGTGTAAGTGACCACCTGAGACCCCCTGCAGCAGTTGCTAGTAATACTTGTATAGCGCCAGACAATACAAAGTTAGTTTCTGCACTGACCATCATGATAACACCAACGGCTATGACGAGGATGATACCGGCTATCGAGAAAGAAGGCTTCTCTAACCTGAAAATGAACGCGAACAATAAAACCCAAATGAGTGAAGATGATTTGCACATTGTATAGAATGTTAATGTTATTGTCTTCAACGATAGATTGCTTAAACCGATATCTAACGCAGTTGATAATGAACATGGCACTATTTTCTTAACATATTCAATTGTAGATAGATTAGTCGTAGTTCTAAGCGATGGTACGATAGACAGTAGCATCCAACTGAGTAACCATTGCATTAACATGTGCCAGCTTGTCATGAATAGCGGGAATGGGAAGCTACTCGAGAAAATCCATTTATTATATAAAGATAGACTGAATGCGAACAAATACCATAAAACTATATACAGCAAGTTCAATCCAGAGTGCCTCAAATACTCTTTCTTGCTATCATCCAACATCACCGTTTAAGAGAGAGATGCAACTGAAAGATGCGGTAGATTACCCAACAATATTCAATTCAGATACGAGAATTAGCAGAGGATTATGTACAGTTACAGCGAATAAGCTCAATCCAATAGAATCACATCAATTGTACTATGAGCTGCACGGTTCAACTGATAAGGACGCAGAGAAGATAATATTTATTATGGGTTTAGTGCGTTCACCTTTACGACGAGGTCTTATCTAATATCATACAGAACGGTAGCTGCTTTGGCTGGTCAAAGCAAGTGAACAATTTAGCACCTTCTAGAAAGTATCAAATTTTGGCATTCGATAATAGAGCTGTTGGCCACTCAACTGGCCCTAGAGGTCCATACAGGTGCGTTCTATAAACCCGTGATTGCGTACCTAAGACCCCAAACAGCACAAGTGGTATGGCAGAAGACGTCATTGCTTTATTAGATTTACTAGGCGTGAGTGAACACATTCGATTAATCTTATTCTTACGTAATTCTGCAGTGGACAGGAAGCCGCAGTTTACACTTAGTTGGTGTTAGCATGGGTGGAATGTAAGCGCATCTTACTTTCCGCTAAGTACATCCGACTCATAATTTATAAGGATCTCATTAGAACTTTGCGATCGCATACACGATCGCATAGCTTCACTCACCCTTGCAGTAACTTCAAGAGGATACGGTCCATACTGGAATTTACCTTCTGTACGTGTCATTTGCTTGGCATTATTTTATTGACGTGCAACAGTGGAAGGGAATATACACATTACTCTCATTTTTCACTATGAAGGATGGTGAAGAGCTCGTACAATCTTATCTTGAATTAGTGTACGTCATGTCATTAATATTGACTTTATCAAATATTCAACTGATATAGTTTCCCTTTGAAATGGTTGGACGAAATTAGAGAAGGAGATGGTCTTAAACGTACGAATAGGGAATGCGAAAGAGAGGTAAGTTTGCACGTTTTAAAGAGACACTTAATTTTAACATTAATTTAGCACATGATAGAACGCGCAAAGTACTCCAAAAAGCAAGATCCATTTGGTGCAATTTCACAAATGTATGCTGCTCTTGGCCACAAAGTCTCTCCAGATAGAATGAAAAAAATTGATCAGAATATACCTAAGGTTAGTCGATTCTTCCTATCTAATGACTAAGTTTATGTCTTTTAGATATCGATCGTGTCGGGTGATGAAGATTATCTAGTTGGTCAGTGTCGTATTTACCGAAATGTTCACGCTTAACACTTATTATAGACATATCATGCTCGGTTGATTTACAAAAGCATCTACCAAGGTAAGTGTTCGATCTACTCCTGATAAGACATAATTCTAACATCCTGAAAAGCGCAACCTACACAATATTCAACGATACCGGACATGGTTTAATAAGCCAGCGTCCATTTAAATTCAATAAACTGGTCGAGGAAACGATCGCAGAAGCAGTGAAGAAAGTTGGAAGAGCATAAGATTTCAGTTAGTTTTCACTCATATAGACAGATATAAGGACATTATAACGAATATTACGTAAACATTTACGCTCATTTCTTTGTTGTAGACACACAATTCATATATAAAAGCTTGTAATTCATGGAAATTGTTTGTTTGTTTGTTTATGCAATCAATGCAATTTTAATATCTTTATGCGTTAGTTATTCTAGTTATGATTTATTTATGCAATATTCTTAATGATAGTTTCCAACTCATCCACGACTTGACCAGCAGATGGACGATGCTTACCATCTTGTGCCCACATTCGTTCAATGAGATTAAGAATTTCACCACCCCACTGTCTTCTAAAATGATTCAATGATGGTCTGAGAGTATGTGAGCCTGAACAGTCATATATAGGTTATGTACACACCTTTTGTGTTTTTGTCCCACTTGATCATAAATGTAATGCTCATTCTGACCTTCCCATGGGTACATTTTCTTAGTGTTATGCCATTGCAAAACCTCCCAATAAACCAAAGCCGCAGCAACTTGGGCATGATAGTTAGCTTCATTGATTAGAGAATATTAAACACTCACAGATATCAACTGAGGAAGTATATGATGGTTTCGCAGACCATAATTCAGGAGCTTGCCAATTAACAGTACCAACGAGACTTTGTATCATTGAACGAGTAGATTGTTTGACTCTTGCTAAACCAAAATCATTCAATTTAGCCCTACCTCTATCATCAATAAGTACGTTACTCGATTTAACATCGCGATGTATAATGCTTGGTTTGGCATTATGTAGATATTCCAGACCCTTAGCTATGTCTAACATAATTTGGAAGGCTTTCTTGTTAGTTGGTGGAGGATGTTGACGTAGATAATCAAATAAGTCACCGTTTTTACATAATTCACTGATAAGCATAACAGGTACACTTTTATCTTCTGGAATCGAAACACCCAAGAATTTCACTATATTTGGATGGTTGAGTTTACTCAGAACTTGTAACTCTTTTATATCCATTTCAGTCAATTGTCCGCGTATATCTGCAACAGCACATCTCTTTTTTCGGATAGTACCCACGTAGACATCCTTAAAACCACCTGAACCAATTTTGTCTTTCTTTTCGATCAACGACGAACTTATTTCTTTATTATCTAAACCTAATTCTTGTAGATCTAATGCAATTCCGTCACTAGTACCATTGCTTGAACGATGACCAGGTTTTGGCGTAGTTTTATCAGACATGACGATAACATTTGGCCTAGTTGTGGCAGTACTTGTTGCGGTAGAGGATGAATTTATAGCCTTGCGTGTTGGTTTTGTTCCTTTGCCTAGTTTCGATCTCTTAACAGTTGGTTTTGGTGTATCTATTATAGTGCCATCATCTGAAGATGCGGTGGAAGGTGTTGACTTCTCCTTATACTCTACGAGTAAATCAATTAACTCATCTTTCGTATTGGTTTTACTGTAATCTATGTCATTAACGTCACACAAATGTTCAAGCTGTCTTTTGAGATAACGCTTAAGTGTTGATGCCGTTTCCTCTTGTAAATCGATATCATCTTCGTTAAAGCTACTCTCTGGTTCATCTAAATTCATCATTGATACACTGTTGACGGCGTTGTCAACTGAATTTGGAGTAGTTTCATTAGAGACTGTACGCGTACGAAGCTGGTATCTAGCCTGTACGGATGGTTTATTGATAGATTCTAAACTAAGTTTGTTTAATGCTTTTTTCTTTGCTGCCCTCGTACTTGTACGCGTATTGTGTTTAGAATTGTTATTACTAAGTGGACGGCTATGGTAAGAATCTTTATCGGTATCATCTGAGCTAGTAGATAGTTGATCTGCCGCGCTCTTTGGCTGCTCCAAATTAATGATCATATCAATGAGTGCATCTTTCGTTAAGTTTTCGCTAATATCTTCTCTAAGATTACTTAAAATATCCAACAATTCACTCTTTTTATACTTTATTAACTCCCTCTCACGTAGGATCGACATGACTGTCGACTTGAAACCGTCAACTGAGAATATGTCATATAATCGGAATGATTTGATAACGCTCAATCCAGTTGATATAAGACCACCACCATTACCTGAGCGTTCGCCATCCTCTAATAGTACACCACCACCACCGCTTCCAGAGCGTAAAACGAGTTCTGGGGTTAATAGACCACAACCAGCTAGACCTATTAACAAACCTAATACGAATGCACCAATTATGCCACCACCTGTTCGTTTAAATAGCCCTGCTAGTAGCGTTTCTAGTCTGCGCGGTGGTCCATCGAATAGCTCACTTAGTAGAATATCAGGGAGAAGCAGATCTGGTAGTCTTAATAGTACAGTTAGTACATCAAGTAGTAAAAACATTGCCCCGGTTTTTCGTTTGACACAGCCTAGACCAGCTGATAGAATTCGCTATCTGGCACTTTACGATAGATTACTCGATAAACAAAACAAAGTTATTAAATCAGATGCTTTAGACATCAGGATTGTGAGGAACGTATGGAATGCATCTAAGTTAGACGATGATTTCTTAGAAAAGTTATTATCAACAACAGGTAGTCAAATTGATGGAAACACCTTTAGTAGATCATTAGCAACTATAGATTCCGAATTGAGTCGACGCAAGCAATTAAAATAAGCAACCGTAATCTTCATACCAGCTCTTCTTAATAGAGACATCAAGGTACTTCTCAATATCATTTTGTAATTTTACTAGCATTGCATCGGAGTATCCTTTCTTACTCAGAAGTAGGATTTCAGTTGCGTATAATATTACAGTTATTCTCGCCAATGGTTTCTCTGGACGTAATTCATTTCGCGTTTGATCGAGTGATCGTTGATTTTCAAAATACCATTTTAATGTTTTTATATGTCTCGGTTGGAGGTACGTTAAGGTAACATTATCCTTTGTGAGACTACGTATAACTCGATTGTATATTACTTTCCCAGAATTTGATATAATTTTATCGTTGTTTGGTATCTCTTTCAATGCAGAACTACTTTTATCATAATCTTTATCAACTAGGAACTTATCAAAGTTAGTTTCAGTGCTCTGACTAGACAGTTTGTCGAACATCTGATAACTCGCATAGACGTCATTAGCGGCATATTCGATTTGTTTCCAGTTCAGTTTGTTCTCCCAATCACCGACCCTTTCGGTTCCTTTATCTAGACGTTCTTGTAATAAAAACTCAGTCAATTTGTCTAGTGAAATTAGTACTCGATTACTACCCAATTCAGCTGAATGGATGGATTTCGCGAGATATGTCAACTCTAGTAAACTATTTAATTGTATCTTAAAATCGTTATAGAATTTCCTCCCATCGTTACTTACATTGACACCTATCTTGTATCTTTGTTTGTCTGTCAGAAGCTTGATTAGCTCATTGGGTATCTCAGACATGTGGTGTAAATGTAAGACTAAAATGAGTTTATCATCGCATAACTTTATAACTGAGTCAGCTTGTCACGACAAGATAAATCAAACCTACTTGTACGATAGCTGTTCTACGTTGCTTCGCAGACTTTCTAAAATCAACTTTCCACTCCATATCAAAACCGACGTGACCCCTTAATGCTTGTATGAGTTCATTTGCCTCTTGAACAGATTGCGTGTATGCCAAAGCGGGTGATCTCATGCCATTTGTTGTATAACTTGATGGATGTTTATAAGAATATAACGGTAGCATGGTGTTACTCTGTTTGGTTGCTACTGAGGGTGTGTACAGCGTCCTCTTTCGATAATTAGGTTGAGATTGCGCTGATTTCTTTGCTGTGAGATCTATGAACTCATTTGATAATCTACGTAATACTCTTTTCATATTCAAATAAGGACGTAAAAGCAGGAGAGTGATGTAATTGGTATGGAGATGATAGTTAGGAAGATAGAGATGAGATGTTAGAGACATACTAGAGATATATTAGAGATTCGACATAAATAAAACTAAATTATAGTAAATAGCATCTTGATAAGCTACGTCGATGTCGTCAATTGAAGCGACGATTGATTTATTAGAGAGATTAGACAAAAATCCAAATGACGATAACTTCTTGGAAGCTTTACGATTCCTAGTAAATTTAGACTATAATACTACAGTTTATTTGACGCTCACACAATACATCCTCAATTCTAATCATCTAAATTACGCCGATTTACTTGGATTCTTTAAAACTCTCACACAGGCTAAAATACAAAGACATCTCACCTTAAACGGTCTGTTAGATGTTCTCGATAAATTGAACCTTCGAGCATCTCTCAAGGTGTCTTATTTAGCCGGTATTATGATGGCATTGGATAGTAGTAGAAACGAAGAGATCGATGATATTCAAGATATACTCATATGCGAAATAGAGGATAGTTTACTATACGAGGTTGATTCTCTTCTTGACAATAGCTATATTAAGACTTTGGTAATGATCCTACCGCAAATTCGGACAAACAAGTTGAAATTAATGGATATAAATGTATGTGATAGGACCGGACCTGTGATGCTCATATACTCACATAAGTATAGCTGTTAAGGAATTTTTTTGTCAAGGTTCTTATTGAATCATTTAAACTTGATAATCATAATGACAACATCCATGTGAGTATCTACAATCACCATATATTTATCCTCACAATAAAAAGCTACAATCCAAAGAAATAAAGGAAAGACCACTTTACACTAGCATACCTTCCATTTCACGCATTTTGTCTCGTTTTTGCACTTTATGGTCTCACCAGAATACCAACAATCTCGAGAACTTGCTTGAGGGTTTACTTCAAATATCTATACAACATGAGCGTCTGCTGTCTTCATTCAGCTTCTCGGAATTAGATAAAGGTGGGTACACATTTTCATCTAGTGATTAATTGACCATGCCCCAAGATAGGGATATTCATTCGCATTTTATGACACTTCTGTTTACCTCATTAATTGTCCTTCAAACTATCCTTACCCATGCAGTTACATCGTACGGATTCAAAAATAGTGATCCGTATCTACCAAGGAAAGTATTTGAAATAACTTCCCACTTGGTAGTTATCAATCATCTAGTAAATCAAGATGAAGATTTGAGAGAATGGGTAGCTGTCAATCTTCTTTGTGTAGATATGATCAATGCGATTGAGGATGAAAATATCGCAGTTACAGCAAGTGAAGAGATATTAACTAAATTGACCGAAGAATACCCTAACAAGCAACAAAATGATGTGAAGGTCATTCACTTCCTTCATATTGCGGAACTTCTAGTTCTTAAGTGCTCACCAGCGTTTGTTCTATCGACCGTCTTGCCAATATGTGACAGGTAAGCTGACTGTTTCACAAATGAAGTCTTTGTTCACGTAAGTACAGATACCTGGAAGACAGTAAACATGCACAAGCATTCGAGAATGCACATTCAGTCACGCTCACTTTCTTTGGTGGTGTCAAACCTGATGATGTCGATCAAGTCTTGGTTGCTAGAGTGATGAGTTATGCGATAACATTATTGAAAGTGGGTTCTTTCTTATTACTAGATCTATTTAACAGCTTTTATCAGACTCTCGATGTCTTGTCTAAAGAGCAGTTTACAACTGCATATCAGAGTGTGATAAAGAAAGTCTCAACACATTCAACGGAACTCACACAGTGGTGCCTAGATGGTCTCTGTGATGCCTTTAAAAATGGAGAACTACAGGAGTCAAAATTAAAGGTTGCATTCACAATTCCAACTCTCTTACCTTACATAGAGTATGACTTATTAGATGACTTCTTGCGCTTGCTCGAAAGATTACACCTCAATCCATGGATAGAGCAAGATCAGGATGATTTCTTAGCTCTCACATACAAGTCCATCAAGTTAGTCAAAAATGAAAAGTGTCTGATAAAGTGTCTAGAGTGGTGGGGTGAATATACGAGTCGTTGTAGATCTCAACCATTAATAAAAGCACGTTTGTAAAGTACATGTATACCAAACTTCTATTAAAAACCACTACAAACATTAAATTTATAACAGAAATCTACAAATGATGAAATGAAATTCTTTTTGATCATCTAAATGCCTTGCTATCATCTAAACATATGGAGGACCCATTATTTTACGCATTTGATTAATTGTGAAATCGACAACTAAGAGCAAAATACCACCACCTGGTCCTAATCTCGTAGCTTTTGGTATAAATCCCTTGAACAAAGATTTTATGCCTTCCTCCCTTGCTACTAATATCAAAGATGGATATGTCCAGTTGTATTTTGGTACAACGCCTGGTACCTTAACCGTACCTTGTATACGACTTTTTACGACATCGAATGGTGTGTTCAATACGGTACCACATAATCCGCCAATAGTTCCAGCTGTGAAATTGTTCAAAAGCTTCCCTGAGTTGGTCTCGGTTTTAGGAAGATGCGAGCGTATTTGGAAAATAACACCGAAATATCCGCCATCTGATTGAATTTAATTAGATTCATTAGCAAACAGAGGTATAAGCTAACTCACTCCACCAGAAGTGTCTCCAGAAGGTAGCCTCCATTCCGGCGTACATGCCAAGAAGACCATCACTTTGTATCGTACGCTTGATAACGTCTAATGGACCTAAGGGGACTATTTAGAATGTATTATACTTCATATATAATCGGACATACCCTTAAATGTACTTGTTTTGTCTTGCAACCTAATCTTAATCAATTCAAACGGTGTCACAACGAATGACTCTGTTGCACCAGCGGTACATCCAGTAGCTAAAGACAAGGCTTGTGTCATTTCTGTGGTTCCGGCCATATATTTATAGGTCTTTCCCCAATAATCATTCGCAGCAAACTTTACAGCTCTTTTTGGTGCTTCCATAGTAAGTGGTGCGGCTAAACCTCTATACAATCTAGCGAAACCTTCTTTTCTTGCAATGTCTGAGAGTATTTTAACCATGCCTTGACTCTTTCCTGCTTCAAGTTGCATGCGTGTCTTTGCGATATCAGTAGGGTACATAGTCAGTATCTCAACGACACCACCAACAGCACCAGCTAAAGGCATTGACCATCCTGGTAACGGCTTTGGATTTGTCGTTTGAGATGACATTTTTGTTCGAAGTCCGAAACTAAGCAAGGCTCCCCTTCAAGATAAAGTCGTCCCTAATTTTATTTCTTATCCGATAACGGCGGTTTGGTCGATCTATATAATCGAAGATGTGGTTATACTATTAACACATAAATTCCCTACATAACATCTAAATCCTCATTCGTCGTTTGTTCTTAACACACGTGATTTCATCATAAGGAATGCATCCCTAGCTTTATTAAACAATATGCATGCCGGGGTTTTTTTATAGCGAAAAAAATATGTATGATAATTGTAAGTTAAAGTCGACTGTCTAGGTGTAAAATCATCTTAATATATCGGCTTGTCGGGGTACCGCTTCATCAGATTGTACTGATCGATAACATTTCATACATTCATAAACAGCTTACATTAATGGTGTATTCAAACTTCTATAACCCAGAAAGGTTACTAGCTTACTATTTTACTCCGTTTACCGATCATGTTCGATATTACATATGATCACCTATGATCACACAATAGAGATAAAACACGCATATAAACAAAAACCTTTCATAGTTAACACATGCAAAACAACATAAGTATCATATTCTAATCGTACATCAAGACATGTCAAATTTGCACTTATTTTCCAACTAAGTGTTCAACTTTTGCTTGAGCGCGCGTTAAACCAGCTTTAGCGATTTGAGTCAAGATTTGTTCTGAAGACTTCTCGTCCTTGAAGAAGATGTAACCCAACATTTCAGAACAATCATTGTATCTCTTGCCCTTGTCTGCTCCTTCGAGAGCTTTAACATCATCAGCATCTAATTTAACAATTGAATCAAAGTTTTCCTTGTATTTGGTGACTGACTTTGGAATCGGTACTATGTTTCTGGAAATGAGGAATGAGAGTACGATACCATGTGGAGTGGTGTTGTGCTTAGTTGCAAGTGATTGGACAAGTGGGTCTGAAACGACTTCAGTTGTACCACCGTAAGTTGGGTTCAGACCACCAAATGGACTGTAAGCTGTAACTTGGATACCTTTAGATTGAGCAAATGCAACCAAGTCTTTTTGTTGAAGGTAAACGTGACATTCAACTTGGAGGGATGATGGTTTAATCTTAGCATACTTAAGGAGGTCCTCGATTTCTGATTTGGTGTAGTTTGCGATACCGATGTTCTTAACTTTTTGTGGAATTTGAGCTTCCAAAGCTGCCCAAGTATCCTCCTCATCTGCACCGTAGTCTCTGATTGGGAAGCCTTTGTCATCTTGTGGAATGGCAGCAGAACCGTCAAAGTTTTGACCAGCTTCAAGACTACCAGGCCAATGAATTAAGTCTACGATGATGTCTTAGTATCGCATTCAGAATAAAAAGAAACGTAATACTCACACAAGTCGAGATACTCCAATTTCAAGTCATCAAGGGTTTTGGTGAGACCTCTTGCGACATTTTCTGCCCTCTTAGAGTTTAACCAAAGCTTTGAAGTGACGAAGATTTCAGAGCGCGGAGTACCAGTGGCCTTAAGCCATCTGTTGATACCCTCACCGACTTCTTTTTCGTTACCGTAAATAGCTGCACTGTGGGGTATTAGTTAATAGATTGCATCATCCTCAACACGAACCTGTCGATATGACGGTAACCTAAGAACTGGTTAATATGCTGCTTATTATGGAGTATGAGCGCCATCAATTAGCTCTCTCTGGCGTTTTTTATTTCTAAAGAAAACGCACAGACGTCATAATTGATGGCGCAATTAGTAAACTTACCAGCCTCAAGAGCACCATAGACAAGGTCAGCAGCTTGTTCGTTTGGAAGGTTCCAACATCTATATTAACTATGAGAAGCTAGCTAATATTCCAAATAAGAAACTTACCCGTATCCAAGCCTTGGAATACCATCAGACTTGGTGTCAGCAGCGGTTGCTGGTGCATTGGCAAATGGAATACGTTCAGTTTGGAGTGGCATTTTGTTAATTTTGATGATTGTGGTACGAGATGAAGAGGTGAGTCAGTCGGCTTTATGGATTCGATGTCGTGTGCAATTACGTAAGACTTTCACTTTTTTTAAGCACTTTACTTAAAGTTTGTACCAGGATATACAATATTATATGGTAGCTTAAATCTTACTCTCCTTCTCAACTTTATTCTCGTGGATGCAAAATTTCCGTCATGTGTTAAGCAAGGTACGAAAGGGTTATATGGCAAAGGGCAGTAATACAGACATATAAAGTGTTTCAACAGGTTTGACGTTCTCTAGAATTTGTGAAATTAGAAATGAATTATCCATTGGCGCTCAACATTATGGTTGGAGTAATGAAAAATTTTATGCTGTCTTTGCCTTTTTGACGCGTTCTCTGACGCTTTCTTTACTTTGATATTCTATTTGCGAAGGTGATTTTTCGTCTGCAAAGAAAATCACACCGCACTGGGTAGACTATTAAATCACGATCGATGACTGACGTAATCGGACTCACCAGCTCGGATAAATCGCAGTAACGAGTATTGTTAGCTAAGGCACTGATTTTGGCAAAATCTTCGCTGTCTAACTTTACTTGTTGCTGGTTTGCGACGATGTGCTCGACATTCGATGAGCGGGGAAGTGTCACTAAATAATATTATATGAGAATTCATGTGCTGTTACTACTTACCTATTCCTCTACTGATCACCCAGCTGGTAATAATAGAGGAGGGAGTTACGTTATGCTTTACTGCAATTTTTTTAAGTACTGCATCCTCAAGCAATTGTTCTTCTTGCTTGTATAGAACATTAGCATTACCGAATGGAGAATAACCCTCCACTGTAATATTGTATGATTGCGCAAACTCAACCAAGTTGTTTTGTGGTAAACGCGGATGAATTTCGACCTTTGAGCGTGTATGTCATTTATACGATCTTGGACTGATTAGTTTCGACTCACCTGTAAAATGGCTGGTTTAACACGTGCATACGAAAGAACATCTTTGAGCTGATCTACAGTCAAGTTGGATACACCGATTGAGCGCACCTTCTTTGTCTCAAGGAGGTCTTCCATTGCCTGACGAAATTTAGAATTGTGAGCGCGCTTTAAGCATACCAGACCTCGTAAGTTTCTCTGTACGGTACGTCATCGTTAATGATAACACCATCTTCGTCTTGAGGAATATGTGCGCGATTGTCTGGCGATTGCTGTATTGTGTCAGCTTCGGAAGGAAAAAGTAACATAAATATACCTTAAAGGCAGCTGGCCAATGAATGATATAACCATCAAGGTAGTCTAAACATGTTAGCCGACTTTTTACTTAATTTCTCACTCACCGAGTTGTAAATCAGATAGTGTGACATCAAGCGCCTTCTCTACGTCCTCTCTTCTATGAGAGTTGTTGTAGAGCTTTGACAAGACAAATATGTCAGATCTTGGTGTGCTTGTCTCATTCAAAAAGCGTTGTATACCTTTTCCAACTTCTTTTTCGTTGAAGTAGATTGCTGGTGGATTTAGAAGTTATAATAGGATTAATTGTACACCCACATGCACAATCTATACCTCTATATCCACTCTTGAGAGCTTCATAAACTGCATCGGCTGTCCTGTCACCTAATTCCCAAGTGCCAAGCTATGTCTATGTTCAAATATGAAATCATGCGATAATAACAACGCACTTGTAAAAGAGGAATTTCTATATCATTATTGAGTGTTTTCTTTATATTTGATAGCATCATGGTCGTCCAAGAGAGAAGACAGATCGCTTCGAGCTAAAGTGAGAAGACATATAGGGATACACTTGTATTCATGTTATACAAGATATTATATCACTCTACTGCATTATCGCTTTCCCTATTTTTACTACAGTCATCATGGGTGACTCTTATTTGAGAGAAATCATAGAAGACGCTAGCAAATATGGCGATAGCGATAGAAAGGAAATAATAGACCAACTACGCATCGAATTGGGCGTGTCGTCGCTCCCATCAGCAGATGAACTCAAGGACGATATCAGATCTACATTTCTGACACCACCAAATAAGCTAATAACTAAGAGCTTTCAGACTATACCAAGAGATCCAAACGTGAGGTCATTATTACAGTCAAATATCTCCTCTCCTTCTTCCAAGTTAGCGTTTCAAAGAGCCGGTTTGGATGGTAATATTATCGGTCATAGCGAAGTCCAAATTCCAATCGCTGCAAGGGAAGACGCGAGAACATCCACTAGTATCCATAGAGCTCCGACCGATGCGGCGTCATTCGTTAGAGGAAAGAGTGGAAATGTTCCATTCGCACCAGGTGGATTGGACGTCGTTAAAGAGCTTTCAGACGTTGGGTCTAGAAGAAAAAACGGTATAGATGGTGAAAATGCGGGTAGTACCGTCGATTTGTCCAAGGGTAAGTATGCTCGCTAGCTGAGACTAAGTTAACATTCAGCAGGCGGTTTAAGGACTGTCCCACCAGGGTTTGAAAGGGGTTTGAAGTTTGAAGGAGACGACAGCAATTCTTTGGAAGCAATTGGAGGAGTCTCGAACGTCGCAGAACCTAGCACATCTAAGCATACAGCCGTTTCGACAAACAGACAAGCGGATGGCAATGTATTATCCAATCAAGCATATGCGGATGCTTCAATAGATGAGCTTCTACCAGATTCCAAACCACACATCCCGACTACGGCTGCCAACTCGCGTCGTAAGGCTCAATTAGCTAAAAGAGAATGGGCGCATGTTGTCGATGCCAATAAAGGTCTTGCAAATTTCGATGAGTTGGTTCCAGATATGGCTATAAAGTATCCATTCAAGCTAGATCATTTCCAACAAAATGCAGTCTATCACTTAGAAATGGGAGATTCAGTTTTTGTTGCTGCTCATACATCAGCCGGTAAGACCGTCGTTGCAGAGTACGCCATAGCGTTGGCAGCTAAACATATGACGAGAACTATTTATACATCACCAATTAAGGCACTCTCTAATCAAAAATATCGTGATTTTAAGACGACATTCGATCCAGCAACCGTTGGAATTCTAACTGGAGATGTTCAGATCAATCCAGAAGGTAGTTGCCTGATTATGACGACCGAGATTTTACGTAGCATGTTATACAAAGGTGCCGACTTGATCAGAGATGTTGAATTCGTTGTCTTTGACGAGGTACACTATGTTAACGATGCAGAGAGAGGTGTCGTTTGGGAAGAAGTAATTATTATGTTACCGGAGCATATCAATATTATCTTACTTTCAGCTACTGTTCCAAATGCTAAAGAGTTCGCCGACTGGGTTGGAAGAACCAAGAGGAAGAATATCTACGTTATTAGCACACCAAAGAGACCTGTACCGCTCGAACACCACTTGTTTGCCGGAAAGGAAATACACAAAATTGTAGATGCAGGTGGTAAATTCCTCAGCAGTGGTCACAGAGATGCAACAGATGCCTTACGTAGGAAGCAAGATAAGGAGAGAGAAGCAGCAGGCTTACCGCCGGTTCAAAAGGCAAGTGGTGGTCCTAGAGGTGGTGGCCGCGGAGGTGGTCGTGGGGGCGGACGTACACCCGCAAATATGGGAGCTACTGGCGCACATCGTGCGATCAACTCATACAACAAGTCGCAAGGTGCCAACAGAGGTGGTGGAAATGCTTCATCAGGAGGTAACCAAAATCATCACTTAGTGCAATACCTCAAGAAGAAGGATTTATTGCCAGTTGTTATATTCACCTTTTCAAAGCGTAAATGTGAAGAACACGCAAGTGGTCTCGGTGGTATGGACCTACTTAGTGCCGCAGAAAAGAGTGAAGTACATATCACTGTTGAGAGAAGCATATCTAGATTAAGAGGTGGGTGTAGACATTTTCCAAAAGGTTCATCTGACAGCTCGCAGGCTCTGACAAGCAACTTCCCCAAATTTCCCGCATGAGGGATTTATTAGGACGTGGTTTAGCTGTGCACCATGGTGGTCTGCTTCCAATCGTAAAGGAGGTGAGTGGATAACGTAACTATAATCTCTTTCTGAATTTCCCGGAAGATTGTCGAATTACTTTTTGGTAGAGGTCTTGTGAAGGTGCTTTTCGCCACTGAGACCTTTGCTATGGGTGTGAACATGCCTGCGAGAAGCGTTGCATTTTCTGGAATACGGAAACATGACGGAAAATCATTCAGGGATCTTCTACCAGGTAGGGTTGTACTTAGATGATGTGTTATCTTCTAATTAGAACTCAATAGGTGAATACACTCAAATGTCCGGAAGAGCAGGTCGTAGAGGTTTAGATGCAACAGGTGTTGTAATTATTATGACAAATGACAACATACCTGAAACAACCACTCTGCAACAGATGATCTTGGGTATTCCAGGAAAGCTTAACTCACAATTTAGACTTACTTTTAATCTTATCCTTAATTTGTTACGTGTCGAAACACTCAAGGTAGAAGATATGATTAAAAGATCATTTAGTGAAAACGCAAGTCAGAGGCTTCTTCCTGATCAACAGAAGCAGGTCGAAGAAGCTGAACAGCGTCTCACACTCCTTCAAAAACTCGATAGGGAAACATCACTGCCTGATTTAGATGTTTTATACAATACTAGCGCAGCTTTGATTGATGTTAACGCTTACATTATTGACTTCGCGCTTAAACATCCGCAAGGTAGCAAAATGATAGGAGCTGGTAGAGTTGTACTCGTCAGAGATAATCACTTCAAGGGAAATTTGGCTGTCTTGCTTCGTCCTCCAAAATTCTTGCCTACTGGTGCATCAAAGACATCCAAATATTATTGGGTTGTTGGTTTAACGGATGAAAGTACCAAGAATGGGAAGAGTGGTTGGTGCATTGGTAAATTTCTTTGTAATATACTGACACAACTACAGATGTCAGAGCCGATGACATTACTCCACGCTGGCCAGCACCATTGGATGAAGAAGGAGACGGACTTGTATATGATTTGGTCTCTATTCCAAGTGAAAGTATCTCGGTTGTGACGAAATTCGCTATGAAGGAGGTTAGATTTGGTTAATCAAACGTAAATTCATATTAACGCCTGACAGATTGATGTATCTGCTATTGTTGATCATCACCGTAAATCTGCATTGCAAGGTTGTGCAAACTACTTGAAAGAGATCCTTCCAGCATTTACAAATAACGCAATATTGACAGAAAGATCATTAGAATTAGACTGGTCAAAATTAAGAGGTTTAGAATTCCACGAAGCGTTAGCTGAGAAAGAAAAGCTTATCGAAAAGATACGTGATTTAGTACCTCTGACGGCTCTCGATGAATTCATACCTCAATATGCTCAATTACATGCCGAAAATGGATTAAAGAATCAAATTGCTTACTTAAGAGCATCAATCAGTGATCAGAATCTGGAGTTACTTCCAGATTATGAAAACCGAATTAATGCTTTGAAAGAAATGCAGTATATAGATCAAAACGCTACTGTGCAACTCAAAGGACGCGTTGCTTGCGAGGTTAGTATCCAAATGTTCATAAACCCCTATTAATCAGTTATTAGATTAACTCGGCTCATGAACTAATTCTCACAGAGTTGATCTTAGAGAATGTATTCGCCGCTTACGAACCAGAGGAAATGGTTGCGCTTCTCTCGTGCTTCCTTTTCCATGAGAAATCAGAAGCAGAGCCAGTCATTCCACCAAAATTGGAAGAAGTGAGAGACAATTATATCAATTACACTACCGCTGACAATCTTCAGGGGAGAGATACAATATTTGCTATCGCAGATCGTGTACAAAGAGTACTTGAGCACAATAAAGTTGAATCAGAAGATTTCGAAACATCACTCAAATTCGGATTGGTTGAGGTTGTTTATGAATGGGCTAAGGGAATGCCATTTGAACAAATTACCCAACTTACTGATGTAGCCGAAGGTACTATAGTTAGAGTCATCACACGTTTAGATCAGACCTGCTTGGAAGTTAGAGATGCCGCTAGAGTTATCGGAGATGCCGCATTATTCCAAAAGATGGAAGCATGTCAGACGATGATCAAGAGGGATATCATCTTCGCTGCTAGTTTATACGTGTAAGATATAAACATACAAATATTTAATGCATTTTTTTGTACAATTTATGCTTTGCCTGGATGTATTTCACATCTTAAGAGGTTTTGAAACATTTTCACCTGACAATGATTGTCTAAGGACTTAAAATCAATACTTGTATTCTTTAACTCAAATCTTCAGCTCGTGGATACACCATTTTAAGCATACTAACAAGATTACAACATACATGGTCTGCTGCATGAATCTTCCGTAATTGACTGAATAGGCATACTTTCTGTCATATCAAAAGCTAGACTATCTGGTATACGCTGGTTGTACTGGGAACATCATGAGAAGAATATTGGGTATTGTGTAATAATAAAGGATTTTCATTCTCTTCCTATAACTTGCCCATGTTTTTCAGTTAAAACAACCTTGACGGTCAGGAGAGCAAGTTAGCATGTAATATTTTACTTCAGTAGCCACATAATTTATGGTTTTACCTTATACAATAGATTGGCATGGACTACACATTCACCCTACCCTCTGAATACTTCGATGTCTTACCAAGACTGTGATTGAAGGCTTGAACATTATAAGTAAGAAAGTTCAGCACGAGCTCTGCAATTTACGGTCAAGCAAATAAGAGTTCTAATATAAAATACCTGCGTCTAAAGATCGTCGGAGGTTAGTCCAAGTCGCAAAACTGAAGTTACGTCCCACAGTGTTAGCTACAAACTAGTTCAGACATACTAAATAGGATCCAATCGAAGCAAAATACATGGTGTCAATGGATGCTAATAATGTTATTCTTGAAGCATTTGGTACGCGTATGACTTACAAGCAAGAAGATTTTATCGCAAGAAGAGCTAGTACAATTAAAGTACGACTAATACGATTCCCTCACTCGGACATATCTCATGAATTGTTCTATATGTCGCGACTTTCACATTATTATAATATTTTACCCTGTATCTTAGGTATTTACTTTTGTTTACGTATATCCGAAAATGTCACTTATGGAAGGAATATAGAAACAGTACCGTCAACGTATTCCAGCATTGCAATGTATAATAATATTACATGAAGCATCCATCTATCCATATATCCAAAGTTAAAAAGAAAATTAGTCAAAAACGACCGTCTTGTGTCCTGAAAGAAGTACTCTGTGTTCAGCAACCCACTTGACAGCTCTGGCGAGAACAATGGATTCAACATTTGATCCTACGTGTGAGAGAGACTTTGGATTGAGCGTATGATCGACTCTTTCAACACCTTGTTCAATGATAGGACCTTCATCAAGATCTGAAGTGACAAAGTGAGCCGTAGCACCGATAAGCTTAACACCTCTATCGTAAGCTTGGTGATATGGTCTAGGGTTGAATGTTAAATAAGAATTTGGAAGAAGGAAGATGACTCACTTAGCGCCCTTAAATGAAGGAAGGAATGAGTGGTGAATATTAATAATACGACCGCTCATCTCTTTGCAAAGTCTTGGTGAAAGAACTTGCATATAACGTGCCAGAACGATATAATCAATTTCGTGCTCCTTTACGAGTTGAAGAAGTTGTTCCTCTTGTTGTTCCTTTGTATCGCGTGTAACAGGTAAGTGTAAGAAAGGAATTTCATAACTCTTTGCTAAAGTTTGATAAGTTGGGTGGTTGCTAACGATAAGTGGAATATCAATTGGGATTTGATCGGCTGAAGCCCTAAAGAGCAAATCGTTTAAACAGTGACCAATCTTTGAAACCATAACTAAAACTTTTGGCTTCTTTGATGCGACGTGCATATTCCATTCAAGTCCGACGGACTCAGCAAGTTTACCGAAATCGTGCCTCAATGAGTCGATCTTCAAACCATTTTGAGCTTGTGCGGTTATTCTCATAAAAAAGCGATTGGATGTTGGGTCTAAGAATTGATCTGATGAAAGAATGTTATGATGATTGTTGTATAAAAATTCTGACACATTCTTCACTACACCAAGTTGATCCTGACAGCTGAGTGTGAGAACGATGGAATTCTCTGGTTGAGATACTTTGGGACTAAGTAAGCCTTTAACTTTTCCTTGGTTAATTAGAGTGTCTGCTTCTGGTTTGTAGGCAGGAATGCTAATAGAGAATGATCTAGTAGGAATAGCTAACTTGGCGATAGCTGGAGTTCTCCTTATTGAGTTCCTCGCCAAGTTTCTGGCTATATTTGAAGCTACTAATCTCATGGCAGTTTGTGAAGAAGGAAGATGGGAAGAGAGAAGACATAAGTTGTGAGTCTGATGAACAAAAAAATGACCATTTATAGATGGCTCAAATCAATATTCAAAGATGTTATACTTAGACTTCTTACTCCACTAAGTACTCTCTAATCTGATTGTGTGATGTTTCTTCTTCTCTAGTAAAGTGAATGAAAGTAGTACTAATCAGTTTGCGATCTTTATCAAATTAGATCGATAGCACTTTCATTGAAGTTTATTGAAAACTAACTTCCCGTTTCGGCCTTGTTTAAGTTGAGGTACAGAAAAGAGTAGTATGAGAGAAAGAACAGAGAGCTCTCACGGTGTCTATGCAGGGATCGTAGTAGAAAGCGAGTTGAGAGTAAACTGAAAGTTGCTGAGGGAGAGTCATCTCATCGTGTTTGTGACTTTAACGCCACATTGACTATAGCTCAAGGTAATAGCACTATGTGTATATATGATAAGTATAAGTATGTAAATCTTCATGTTGCGGCTCAGTGTATGTCTATAACTCTACATCTTCAAGTATATGGAAATGCGATAACACCCGATATGAGATGAATGAGGGTATACTTTTTAAGAAACAGAAAAAAAATATAATGCATAAGCTACTTCTGCATAAAATTCTACTTCATTATTTTATGACTCGAGCGATTTGACCAATCAAGTCCTCGTCTTCTCTTGTCAGAAACCATCGACAAAAATGTGTGGTATATTTGGAGTAAACGGGTTAAAAAACCCAGCGGAGTATAGAAGCAAATGTATAGAATGCGCTAAGGCTATTAGACATCGTGGTCCTGATTGGTCTGGTGTTCATCAAGGCAAAGACTTTATCGTCGCACACGAAAGGTGAGAGGCTTATGTTAGATACATATAGAGAGTTATCTAACTTAGCATTAGATTAGCCATCGTCGGTGTCGACACAGGCGCTCAACCAATCGTTAGCGAGGACGAAAAGATCATCCTCGCAGTAAACGGTGAAATTTACAACCACAAGCAACTTAGACAGGGTTTGAAGAACCAAGATGCTTTATTCAAGACTCACTCCGATTGTGAAGTTATCATCCACTTGGTGTGTATTCTTCGCTTATATGAAATGAATATACTGACAGTCTATAGTATCGCGAACACGGCATTCAAGCGCCAGCGCTCCTTGACGGAATGTTCAGCTGGACTTTATTCGACACCAACTACCCAGAAACGAGGGTTATCGCTGCTAGAGACCCTATCGGTATTACAACACTCTACCAAGGTTGGAACTCCAGTAAACCAGGCGCTGTTTACTTCGCCTCTGAATTGAAATCTTTGCACACTGAATGTGACAAGATTATCGCTTTCCCACCTGGACACGTTTACGATTCCCTCACAGGCAAAACTGAGCGTTACTACAACCCACCATGGTGGAACGGTGATAACGAGGATGCACCTGCACCAACTCAACCTGCCGATTTGAAAATCTTGAGGGAAAGTTTAGAAAATGCCGTTCGTAAGCGTCTCATGAGTGAAGTTCCTTACGGTGTTCTTCTCTCAGGTGGCTTAGATTCATCTCTCATTGCTGCTATTGCTGCTAGAGAAACTGAAAAAGTTCAGAAAGCTCAATATGAAGCACGTAAAGCGCGTCTTGAAGGCACTACCGGTCCATCAAAGTATCCAGAACAAGATGAAGAACGTACCTTAGCTGCATGGCCTACCCTTCACTCTTTCTCTATTGGTTTACCAGGTTCACCAGATTTACTTGCTGCTCGTAAGGCTGCTGCATTCTTGGGTACAACGCACCACGAATTTACCTTCACCGTTCAAGATGGTATTGATGCGCTTAAAGATGTTATCTACCACCTCGAAACTTATGATGTTACTACCGTTAGAGCATCTACACCAATGTACTTGATGTCTAGAAAGATCAAAGCTATCGGTGTCAAGATGGTACTCTCTGGTGAAGGTTCAGATGAAATTTTCGGTGGCTACCTCTACTTCCACGCTGCACCATCAAGAGAAGCATTCCATCAAGAATTAGTTAAACGTATTAAGAACTTACACACGGCTGACTGTTTACGTGCTAACAAGTCTACTATGGCATGGGGTTTGGAAGCTAGAGTTCCTTTCCTTGATAAGAGCTTCCTTAACGAAGCTATGGCTGTTGATCCACAAGAAAAGATGTTCAACAAGGATACATTAAAAAATCTCGATGCTGAAGGAAGATCGAGAATGGAAAAGTACATCATACGTAAAGCATTCGATATTGAAGTTGACGGTAAACCATATCTCCCAGAATCCATCTTGTGGCGTCAAAAAGAACAGTTTAGTGATGGTGTTGGTTATTCCTGGATTGATGGTATCAAGGATTTCACTGCTGAGCAAGTATCCGATGAAAAATTCGAAAAGCGTGCGGAACGTTTCCCTCACGACACACCAGACACCAAGGAAGCATACTGGATTAGAGAGACGTTTGAAAGCTTATTCCCATCGAAGACGGCTGCTGAAACAGCAGTTAGATGGATTCCAAAAGGTGAATGGGGATGTTCAGCTGACCCAAGTGGTCGTAGTGTCAGTATTCATGAAAAAGCATACTAGGTCCTTTGAATATAGATTATTTACTATTATGTATGGAAAAAAAATGTTGTTATTCTTAAAAGTACATGGTTTCTTTTGTCATCATTGTCTGTCTTTCAATTTGGTGTCTTTACGAGGAGACGGAAGATACCAGCAGATATCATACCTAACGTAGAGTGTTAAAAGAATTTACGATGATCCGATAACTTACCGATACCAAAAACTGCCAATCCGGTACCTTTCAAGCCACCTTTGCCGGCAAGACCTCTACCAAGACCGTCTACAGTTGCTCTACCTTCTACGCCTCTGCCGGTACCAGATATTCTGTCGAATGCGCCGTGTTTTCTTGCTTCATAAAGCGAGAATAAACCTGCTCCCGTGAAAACAGCTGCACCAGTCAATCTACATTGTAAACAATCCTTAGTATATCCTTGGTTAAATGGCATAGCAGCAGGTGCTTGTGCTCTTGGATTTCCAAATGGTCCAGCGCCGTCCATGATCGTTCAAGTCAAAAAACGGATGAGATAAGTCGTGTGATGTGATAACGGTAGATCAAGTGAGCAACCGGAAACTAGAAATTAGTACGGTATGCGTGATCACGTGGGTGTCTATGGATATATCATATGATATTATTGGCTGTATAGTAATAAGTTACAGATGTGTTCATTCACCTAGGAATACATAGTTGCGGAGATATAACTTATATCTCCGACAGTATTAAATGAACGTTATAGATTAATGAAAGATATACATTTCTCATTCCACTCTTCTTCCTTTACGATGATATGTTTCGTCATTCTCAGAGACTTCTAAACGTATGGACCAGCAAGTTAAGGGAGAAAGCACAGTCTAACAGTAAAGGCACACTAAATGATTTAAATATGGCTGTAAAAGATGTCTTTTGGACGAAAGAATTGCCGACTACAGCAGCATCAAAGATGTTGCGGAATTTTCATCCAGAAGAAGACGCGGAATGTGTACAGCTCGCTAGGGCAGCTGGGGCGTCATTTATAGGCAAGACAAACTGTGATGAATTTGGTATGGGGTGTGTATATCTTCATATCGTTATATACAAACTCATAATAGGTATAGTTCAAGTAATAGATACTCAGATTTTGGCCCAGTATTACACCCATTCTCTCCTGAAAGATTGGCTGGTGGTTCTTCTGGTGGTTCTGCTGCTGCTGTTGCATTACAAGAATGCGATTTGTGAGCTTAATCAATGATTTTAGCGTCTTCTTACAATTTAACAGCGCTTTATCAACTGATACTGGTGGCTCAACCCGTTTACCGGCTTCCTATTGTGGTGTAGTAGGCCTCAAACCATCATACGGGATGATATCAAGGTATGGTATGATACCATACGCTGAATCACTTGATTGTGTTGGAATTATGGCCAGAAAGGTTGGTATAGTCAAGCGAGTCTTTGGTGAGTTTGTTGAACATCTTTGATATTTCAATTAACACCTTACAGAGGTTCTCTCACAATATGACGAAAAAGATCCATCTTCAGAGTCTTCTGAAGTGCGCAAAAGGGCTATTTATGGTATGATTAGTACAAAAGAAAGTTCCGATACATGGAAAATTGGTCTACCTGAGGTTAGATACTTTAATTTGATTATTATCGCAAACTTATACCGACACAGGAGCTTTTCAATAGAGAACCTTCAGAGGCACTCTCAAATGTTATAGATACTTTACTCAAAAATGGTACAAGTGATGGAAAGCGTGTCGAGTTATACCAGGTGTCACTTCCATCGGCTAGTTTGGCATTGAATGCATATTATATACTCGCAAGTGCCGAAGCCTCAAGCTCACTTGCTAGGTATGATGGAATGCAATACGGTTAGTCTTCAATTTATAGAACAACTCGATAACTCATATTGTACAAGGTTACAGAAGTAAAACTGGTTCAGTGGAAGAAACACGGGCAGAAGGGTTTGGAGAAGAAGTGAAACGACGCATAGAACTGGGCAACTTTGTGTTATCAGCTGATGCTTTCGATAACTACTACTTGAACGCTCAGCGGGCAAGAACCGCTATCGTAGAGGACTTTGATAGGCTGTTTAGGTTACCTAATGTGAGGAGCAAGAATGATAATTACGATCTAGGTGTTGATGTTCTCATTCATCCAACTGCTGTATCTGGACCACCGAAAGTTAATTCTTCAGATACAACAGATTACTCGCAGGACGTTCTGACTACACCAGTTAGTTTGGCTGGATTACCGGCGATGAGTATACCAATTGGAAAAGATAGTGATGGCTTTCCACAAGGTGTGTCGATCGTCAGTCAATGGGGTTGTGAGCAGACTGTCTTCAATATGGCTCATGAGTTGGAGAATGTAAATAAAAAGATGCATTGATTGTATAGAATGTAATTGGATATGACTGTAGTAGTACTATCTCCTGTGACGGAGGAGACTGCCAATCAGTAAGGCGCCGAGTGTGACTGCACCACCACCAATAGCTAATCCAATGTATCCCTCTAGATATTGTTAGAGATACCAGACTGAAAAGTACATCACCTACCTTTCGCCCAAGCCCTGTCGATAAGCTGATTAAGTGAACGTGCTTGTAGGTTGTTAGGCTCTTTAGAGAGTAACAAATCGTTGAACTTCTTTGCGTCTTGATAGTTGCTAACCTTGTAATAGCCTAGTGCGAGATAATATAAACATTCACGCCTTCTAAACGGCTCTTGCTTATAGATATCACTCAGTATGGACACACCCTCGAGTACTTCCTCTTTCTTCTTTGATTTCACTAATCCCCAGGCCAGGTTGAAGGAAGTTTGAACCGATAAGTGACCAGCTTGTATTTCCTTATCGTATTGTGACCTTAAGACTTCTAACTCGCTAGCGCTGAGTGGAGTATTAACGTCTACGGCGAATGGCAAATCTGATGATGACATTAGGATGATAGTCTTTATTCAAGAGTGTCTTGATTATAATTTCAGAATATTACATAAAAAACACATTATTGTATTCATTTTATTTGATTATTTGATATTATTTTCTCCCCTGAATAGGTATCTCATCTCACCCAAGATTCAGGACAACGGTCATCCTTGCAATTATAACAATAATAGTTTCAGTAGTTTGCTCTAGTAGTATCAACATAGTTTACCCTTGATATTACTAGCTAAGGTACGAAGTTATGAGACAAATGCGAAAATGATTTCGATAACAAGACTAAGCAATAATAGAAATCTAAGTCTTCAATTGTCTGTTGAAAAGGCGTATAATATATACATACAATCTATCCAATGTCTTAATATATATTATTCGCGATATACTTGCTCTTTTGTTTGATTGGAAAGCACACTGGTAGTTCACAATATGTGGGTTTTTTAAGTTCGGCTAATATTTCAATGGAACTTTTAGCTTGGTACATGCAGTTGAAATTGATCCAGTGGTGTGTTCAAAGGAGTAGCGAGCAGTCGATGAAAAATAAAACCCTAAGCATATATTGACTATAATTCAAGTTTATGGGAAAGGTCTAGTTTCTTTTTTGCCTACGTTGAAGTGAGTGAGTTACATCGGTATAAAAGCTTATTGTCCTGTACTAACATAGCCTTCGCTATCGCAACATTCAACAAAGTATCCCGGATCTATAGCATGACCTCCACAAATACCTCTCATGCAGTCACCATTTCCTTTGTCGTAGACCACAAAAACACCATTTGAGATCGCAACAGTAATGTGTTGGCTCTTCCATGTAGTGACCTGGGCCATATTTGTTCTTTGTATAAGCTACTATGGAGCCTGCTTGGACATAGTCGAATGCGGTTCTTAATATGATTGTGAATACGACATTTGTAAAAGTTAAATTACATGATTGAGAGTTAAGAGTATCTACTAGAAAGTTATTGTTATGCTCAAGAAACATACCTTAAACTACACATAATAATTGAATGGATCTAAATTTTATTGTTAACAACGTATTTCAGTAACTGAACTGGATATATTTCCGAAAGTAATCGAGTCAAGAAAAAAATTATAATACTCTATAAGGGCAAATGTTATCCTGATTACAATGTTAAAGGACATGTGCTATATAATTCAATGTAGAGCTCACAACCATGTCATGAGTAAGACAAAGAGAAAACATAAATCAGTGACGATAATACTGTCCAGTAGATTCCACTATTGGCGTTATATCTCATGATAGAGCATTTCTCAATGCTGTCACTGAAGAGACTATTGTGTACAAAAACCACTGCTTGTCTTATTACAAAGAAAGCTATGAGAAATGTAGACAATTTGGATAAAAAGCAAGAGCATCTAAAACACAAGGTGACGACGATCTTGGAGAAGCAGAAAAGCGCAGCCGAGAAGTCTGTCGACATTGAAGTGACCCGTCCTCGCAAATCTGGTGATGGCTGCCGTTGCATCGAAGCAACGCATGTTGAAAGAGACTGTTAAAATGGATGTAAATGAAAAGGTCGTCGTTTCAAGCTTAACACAGACCTGCCGGAATGACAGCACCCGCCCGGTTATTGTGCTGGAAAAGCTAAAAATACCATCTAACAGAGTGTAGGAATATGAAGTAAAGACTTGAATTCTGCATTAGTAAAGCGCAGGCTAGGTTCAAATGGTAGTGAAACCAAGGGTATAAATATTATATTGTTTATTAAAGTATATAAGAAATAATTAAAAATAGTTTGTAAAATATACAATGGAAATAAGTTTGAAGAATATAATTTATAAAATAGATAATAAAAATACATATGATATAATATGGGGTTAGGCTCGGGTACTCAAATCCAACCAGCATCTTTTTTAACTACATATGCTAGAAAATGACCGCTTAGATATATTGGGAACTCAGCCTAGTCTTTACAAGTTATACACACAAATCTGTTCTATTTTTCCGCTTACTGAATCATCCTCCCATGACATTATTATTGACAACCTGAGGAATGGATTGAATAGATTGGTAGAGAGCTTCCCATGGCTCGCTGGAATTGTCATCAACGAGGAAGCAAGTGAGGGCGTCACTGGTACATTCCGGATCTCCCCAACAGCTGAGATCCCACTTGTCGTCAAAGATCTTCGAACCGATCACTCGGTATTGACAATGGACTCCCTGCGCAAAGCCAAATTTCCTTTTACCATGTTGGACGAGCGCGTCATTGCACCTTGCATGACACTCAATCCGTCAGGCAGCTCAGCTGGCCTGGTGAGCGATACTGGGCCAGTTTTTGCCATTCAAGTGAATTTTATATCTGGTGGCCTTATCCTCACCTTTGTTGGGCAGCACAATGTAATGGATATGACTGGCCAGGCAAATATTATCAATTGGTTATCCAAAGCTTGCTACAACCTCCCCTTCTCTGATGAAGAGCTTTCAATTGGGAACATTGACAAAAGCAAATCTATTCCTTTGCTACATGACTCGTGGGAACCTGGTCCAGAGCTGGATATTCAAATGGCGAAATCTTTTAACAAACCTATCATGAATGACGGCACCCCCACGGGTGCCTCATCAATTTCCTCCTGGCGTTATGTGGAATTTTCTGCTGCCTCGTTACAAACCTTAAAGGATCTAGCAGGTGAAACCAAAGATCCGCATTGTGGCTTCATCTCGACCGACGATGTCCTCTGCGCTTTTATCTGGAAATGCACATGCCGGGCGCGAGAACCTCGACTTGAGCCTGGGAAGCTGTCGACATTTGCACGCGCAGTTGATGGACGTCACTGTTTGGGAGTACCCAGCATGTATCCGGGAGCATTATCGAACATGACATATAACAAATCCTCATTGCAAGAACTGAATCATGAACATCTGGGAATTATTGCGTCACAATTACGCAGAGAGTTAGATCCCAAAGTTCGAGACATGGCCTATGACACCCGTGCCCTCGCGACGTTTCTGAATCGTTGTGTCGATAAAAGCAAAATCAGTATCACAGCCGCGGTAGACATCTCATCCGGCATGTGTCTCAGTTCATGGGCCAAAGTTAACTTGTATGATCTAGACTTCAACCTTGGACTTGGAAAGCCAGAGGTTGTGCGCCGACCTCGATTTTCTCCAGTTGAGAGCCTGATGTATATAATGCCTAGGTCATTGAATGGTGATCTGGCAGTTGCACTTTGCCTAAAAGATGAAGACTGGGAACGTTTAAATACTGATGAAGATTGGAAAAAATATGCGGTGTACATTGGATGATGAGCTAGAGCAGCGCAAAGCTTTGAAGTATGTGCAAACGCGATGAATTTTTGTACAAGCCAGTATTTATATCCTAGAAAAATGAAACCTTAATACCTAGTTACATATCGAAAGGTAAAGCTTAGAAAATGAACATATGAGACCTTATTTTTTTGTTTCTCGAATGTGATTTCTACTATTCTTACTATCCATTCTAATACTCTGTCTGCAGTCGCAGCACTTAAAGTGTTCTGATTCAACTCATATCTAATCATTTTTATCTCTTTAGAGCCAAGTGATACTGTCAGTAACCTAACAAACCTCTTACAATTATTTTTAGCCTAACCTCTTCCCAGAGGTAGCCATATTTAGGCGGAAAGTAGTCTCAGAAAGTAATTACAGGCACAACTGCCGGAGCTAGTCCGCGGACGGTCTGCCTATTATGATAGGGAAAAGGTGTTTATAGCGTCCTGATTTACAAGCCTTACGTATTTTTGCTGATGTGCATCCGTGTGGGTGTACCGGTCCTAAGAAAATTGGATTTGCAACGATTTTTATCGGAGTATTTAGGCTAAAAATTCACATCACAATTACCCAGTCTTAAATTGTGCACAGCTCGAGAACTCGTTTCCATGGTGCTCGTGGTAATTGTGCTCCATAGAGTACGATTGGGTCTGTAGACATCATCTATAAACCACCTTTATGATTTTGTCCGAGTACTTTCGTATTAATATAATACTGGTTATCACCAGTTCTGGCAGATACTGCAGACACTAGAGCCATGCCCAAAATCATGAGAATGAGCGTGCTGCCCCTGAAAAGTTTGTTGATATTTTTAATTGGTTTACCACCTTTACTATCTATGAATTTCATAAAATTGTCACCTTTCATACCTTCAGGAGCAGTATAAGTCTTAGCAGTTCCTAAACCTCCTGGCGGTGGAACCTCTCTTTCTTCATACTTGGACTTACGAAATTGATCAGCAGGTTGATTCATACCATCATTGTGAGAAGGTTTGGTATTTGCAATATACTGTGACATTTTACCGTTGCTCATTGATGATTGTAGAATTGAGGTTGGAACATTTTTATATCTTAAAATTAAGGGGTGATTACATCATATCATATCATGTTTAACGCAGTCACGGCACGTTTGTTCAAGGGTCCATGAGGAAGAAGATTCGCAATATATAGGAAATTGAGAATTTTATTTGATGTAAATAGCGAAGTAGAATAGCATGTAAAAAGAAGACCAATTGATATAGGCCCGACTAATGTATCCGATCCGGTACACTTCATATTTACTTATCCACTGAGAACTATCGGTCGCATTAATACTCAAGGCATATAAATAACATTAAATTACGGTCATCAAGTGTAGTTCAGAATAGCGAAGCTTCAATAACACTACTGATGAAAACGATGAACAGTGTATTTACAAAAGAAAGTCTAATTGGATATAAAGCGTCTGCAAAGAATTACAATATGAACGAAAGGGGTATAAAATGAAAATATATAATTTAATGTAAGACATCCATGACGCACTAAAACCACATTAAGCCACACCTAAACATCTATATACTTTTTTGGGTAGTTGCTGCGTAGTCATACATTTCGCTAATGATATAAGATAATCTAACCGAGATCTTCTTGGCAATACAAGCCGAAAAAAGTTCCTCTCGCAACTTAATGATCCCCGTAACTGAGATGTAACCTAACCTAACCAGTTTAACCAGTTTGTTTGCGCGCTCAGGAGCTTGCTTGAATCTCCTCGAGGGTGTAGAAAATGAATTATTTCATTGTCACATCTGCTTCCTGACTTAAATAGCTCACATGCTGCCGTAGATAGGGCAAGACTTATTTATTTAATCTTTCACGAGTTTGGCACGGCTGGCCTTTTTAACAATATCGTGAAGCGTCATCACCTGGGCCGCAGAGAGTTCATCTCCTGTTTTGTGCGCTGCAAGGGCACGGCTGACAATATCCGGACAAGCCTTTTGTTTCATGGCCCATTTCGCCCCGTCCAATTTAGAAGAAAATTCACCTGTGACGATGAATCGCCAGCCTCGGCAAGCGTTGAGAACGCTGTTGGCGGAGTTTACTTCGTTTGCTTGGTGCCAGTCGAGCGAATTCTCGATTGCTTCCAAAATCCATTGTCGAGGAATAGTGCCGAAAGCGTCTGTCGTATCAGGGCCGTGCAGGCTACGGCCAAGTTCGCGTCCCGTGGCAATATCGAGCAAAAACCAGTGGCTTGACTCGTTAGCGGGATCGAGACTGACATGATCAGGTTGGTGAAGTCCTGTGTTCATATTAAGTTCGAAACGAGGGTGACGGCTGGCCGGATACACAGCGCTTTGAGCATAGACCACAAACTCGAGTTTGGTAGCCGGGCAAGGCAAGACAGTCTGGTTCAACCGGCATATAACTGCCTGCTTATCAACGGTACCAAGTGGATCCTTCACTATAGCCTGTACGTCAAGGTCGCTGCGACCAGACTCGTAGGCGCCATAACTCGCTGAACCAAACAGATACACCCCAACGAGCTGGTCTTTCAGGTAATCAGTGAGACGCTTGACAATTTCCTCCAAGTATGCCTCCACCTCCTCTGGCAGGTTATTGTCCATTGTTGTCTCTATTTTAATTTACTGTTGTCCGACCTAAGTGGTGGCGCACTGACAACGCTTGAAAGTAGTTAGGGCTTTATTTAATATGGTAGGATGAGAAAATTTAGGAATATGGGTAATATGACTTAGCTGTCGGGTGTGAAATTGAGTTGAGTTGCATTTGATAAAAGCTGGCTAATGGATTACAAGGCTATCTTGACGGTAAGAAAGGGTAGAAAACTAATAATGAAATAAGTTATTGTACGCGGCATTAGTTGATGGACTACATTATCTATTAATATATCAACTAGGTCGCCCCTTCCTTGCCGATCTAGGGTAAGTCAAAGAAAAAAAAATTATAAATTTAATATATAAATAGATCTGCAACGTAATTAATTCTCTAGATTTTTACCTCTAGTCCATTGTACCAGAGGTAAATATATGGAAATGACGTTGCTTATATCTATATATGCAGTAGCATTAATTCTTATCGTTCTTCAGCTATTAGCATCTATATATCAAGACGAATATGATATCCTACGTACTTGGCCTTTCCTTATGTTATTCACTTTGTGTAGCGCAATCGAACATGACAGAAGGTACCGCGGACGTAACTTCTAACTTTGGGATACAATCAACTTTAATATTTATATACCTAATCCATGCGCATCGGGTAACATCACGTCAAATCACATTATGTGCATACTTGTCGAAGGGGACTGAAGTTGATGTATGTAACCAACGACGGGAAATATGATCTTAGAATTAGCACAAGGTGTTTCTAAGCCATCAATAACCACATTGAAACCTTTTCCGCCCTAGGTCACATTTCATTTCTTTTTCTCGTTTTGTGTTGTAACCATTGAATACAAATAAATATATTTTTAGAATGTTTAAAGTTCATCATGTCTTGTGCACCATGTAGAACTGCTTTCGCATGGGTAATTGTTTACGCAATCATCATACGATGGACCTGTATCTACGTAATCATATAACAGCAATTCCATCTTACCCGCCATTCTTAAAACGGATTCTGGTATGTCCAAATATACACAAGTTTCCTTGCTTTGAAGCGATTCCATGGTTCCCAAAATGAAGTCAGCCATTCCGTCTGCATCGTAACCACTGGACTCGTATTCGGCTTGTAAAGCAGGATCATGGTTAGGATAGTAGTAAGTATATCTAACACCGTAAACTATATGTTGATCATCACGTTTACTTAACTTTCGGACCCTTTCTCGAGTAGCTCCTTCCAATATCAATAAAAACTCTTGCTTCCTGCCTAATTCATCTTTTTTTGAAAACATATGGTGTTTGTGGAACCCATTGACTATTTCCCATTGATTTATAATGCTTGAAATTTCCTCTTCTTTGGATATGCCAAGATGCGATATTAAATGATCTAAACTATCACTGGTTCTTTTTGCAGAATTGGGGCCTTCCAATTCACCATTTACATTCTCCACAGATCCTGGCCATTGTGGTGACTGAAACCCTTGGGAAAGAACGGCTGATCCTATTAGAGCACCCATACCTGTAACCATAGCATCCCTATCGCCATGATGCATACCCCAAGCAAAAGTACCAATTCCAGTTACAGTTACTAAGATGTTTGCTATTAACCCATGCCAAAACCTCGCTGCTCTATAGTTAGCAAACCATGATTTTGTTTGTGAATCCGAGGCTCTGATTAAGAGTAGCCTATCAGTTTTAGATAAAATATCTCTTTTGTTCATATCATCTACCTTAAGCTTTGGCTGAGACCCTGTTACGATACTATCTGTTTTGACTTCGTATATAGTATAATTGAGATCTTGTTTCCCTACAGTGTTTAGGAACTTGTCTAACTCAGTCTGGTTCAACGGAAACATTTCATTGATCCAAAAAGGCTCGCCTTCATTGATTCTCTCATCTTCTGACGATATAAATGCGACTGGGGTCATATTTTCTTTATATCCGTTAGGACTAGGTAGTGGTGCCTCATAGTCAGCGAGGGTGCCTCTTTTGGTTTTGGCATTGGAAGATCTTACTAAAATCGCCAAGAAAACTAATAAGGCTAAACTTGCTGTAGAGAATAATTTAATTATCATTAATAATAACTATAGTTGCTTTGTATTATTTGTAGACGTTAGAATCTTTCAAACTCTATGTATTGGGGAAGTCTGAAATAACGATTCACAAAATTAATTATACTGTCCCCCAAAAGGTACAATTTAATAAAACAGACATTAGGAACAAAGGAGTCGGAATGTCCGCATATTAAAGTAGATATACACATAGAGGCTTTAAAAGCAATTGATATAGATTCAATAGATATGGAAAATTGTGTGATTGGATAACGACAATCAAGCTGAATTTTAACTAAACAATATAATAGAATACGATTGACATAAAAGCGAAGTTTACTGTGACAAGTAATAAAAAAGGATGCAATCAACTCAAGTTCGAGATCTGAAAGTGTCGCTGAGGGTAATTGTGTCTTTACGAGTCTATTCTTGCGGTAAGGAAAGCTTAGCAAAGTAAAAGATATAGTTTACTTTACTCTTGCTGTGAGTATATACTAAATCATACTTATATAAATTTTATTGGACCGTTTTTGAGTAGTCAGATATGTTCGCTGATTTTAGAAAAATATGTGAACCTAAAATAAAGATGTCCAACATACCATAGCTGGATAATGTCTCCACGGATGGTCGTATATTGTAAAAAGATCGGTATTTTTGCAAGCGTTGCCGACGCTTTGGTTCAGCTTCGCCATTGTAATACGCGAAAATATAAATGCCCGAAATGACCGAAGAAATTCAGTGATAAATAAGCCATTTTTATTCCTAAACTAAAAATCTAGACTATCAAGTCAACAATTAACTTCTTCCATGACTAATATTACGCGGACGGTAGCCTAAAAAATGGTCAGTGCGTAAACTGAGTACCCTTTTCACCACGTCTCGGTAGTGATTACTGATGTACTCATTTTTGAAGGTTACTTCCAATATATGTTACAACTGGTGACCGCCCGGAAACGAGCGTTTGCATGAATTGTGACGGGGGGTGTTAGATGGCCCGTTGGGGTTTTCGGGGGTGTAGAAGTCGCCTGTGTTAATCTCAAGGTCATACCTTCCGCCGTTGCTGAGATTTGGAATTGACCA